>NC_047122.1:44069477-44270200 GCF_902500255.1 Thalassophryne amazonica
AAGAACCTTGAAGTGGTTTGAAAATCTGCATTTTTATCTATTCCTATTTTTTAGTTTGCGAACAGGGAAAAACAACCTCTTAACCCTGTGTTATTTGATCTATTTTGCAATCAGTGCACAGCAGCTTTATAAATCAAAGGTCACACCACCACTAACTCAGTTCAATGTTTTATTATCAACGTCAATGAAAATATACAGATAAATACAACTACATTCAACATGAAGGTTATTTGTTTGCTTCCTCTTTCACCCGTGGGTCCTTGCTGATGCAGCGGGACTGAAAAGCGCTAAACATCTCTTTGCAGGTCAGATATGCTCCCTTCATCACCAGCCTCTCTCCGTCTTCTGCAGCAAGCAAACAAACAAACAAACACAATCGTACCTTAAACAAGCAACAGAATATAAATCCACTGGTGACCATGCACAAAGACTGAGCTTTACGTGTGGAAAAAATAAAGTGAAGTGTCACATAAGTCACAACCACACGTCGGCATTTCTGCTTTTTCGTAGGCACTGCTGAGAATTTTTGTTGATTGAGCATTTATTGCTAGTACGAAGTAACAGGAAGTCTGGACTCATTTTTTGGTTATAAATGGACTGCATTTCTATCACGCTTTTCCATTTGAAGCAAATGCTCAAAGCACTTTACAATGATGCCTCACATTCACCTATTCATACATCAGTGTGCTGCTATGCAAGGCGTTCATCTGCACATTTGGTCTCAAGCCCATCGCTTTAACCTCTAGACAAGTGTTTCTCAAACTTTTTCAGACCACTTCCACTTAACCAATTCACAAATAAATTTAAATAT
Source organism: Thalassophryne amazonica (assembly GCF_902500255.1). NCBI lineage: Eukaryota > Metazoa > Chordata > Actinopteri > Batrachoidiformes > Batrachoididae > Thalassophryne > Thalassophryne amazonica. The sequence goes on from NC_047122.1 coordinate 44,070,289, forward strand.
CTCGTGGACCATTAAGCGCTCCAAATATCCAGAAACAATAGGTCTGTTAAACACTCCAACAGTTTGAGAAACATATTGAAGTTACAATATGAAATTAATTTAAAATGTGATATTTTACAAGATACTCATGGGCCACTAGGGGTCACTCACGGACCACCAGTGGACCACTCTGAAAAAGGCTGCTCCAGATCATCAGCTCATCTCATACTTTTTATACCTGGGAAAAATACTCATCAACTTATCCATGAAAAGTTATGAATCAGACCAGTTTTACATTGAATTAATGAATGAAATAAATAAATGAATGAATGAATCAATCAAGATGAAAAGGAACCTGACTCCTGCTGTATTTAATGAAACTAAAAAAAAAAAACTTATGGAATATTCTAATCAATATAAATTAACCAGTAACACCTGTTGATACATACATTTAAAAAGTGCCATGACTTTGATATGAACCCAATGTTAAACAGGTGTGTATGGGGACATAACCAACCCTTCTTTTAAGTGCAATTTGGTGCATTCCTAGTGCAATTTTACCAGGTTATTAAGGCTTTTTGTTAGGCACACCTTTTAATAAAAGTGAAGAAGCTGAAGGAAATAGCATACTGTTTGAACGTCAAATGAGATGACAGAGTCTGACTGATATGTTTTTTTTTTTTTGGTGCCGATATGATACCATTATTAGGTAGTAAAAAATTTACAATATTAATGTATCTGCAGCTATATGTATACAAAAAGGCAACGATTCCTAACATTTCACTATCAAACCCTTATGACAAAGAAATGTAACTGAAGCTTGATGTTTTGCAGCTTAAACACGAACTTCAATATAAATCACTAAGTAACCAAAAATAAATGACCAAAGGCGGTATAATGGCAGTGAGATCTATGTTGATTAGTTGATTGATTGTTGGTTAAACTAAGTATAACCATCAACCAACCAACATACATCAAGCTGACGTCATACCACCTTCACTTGGATTGGCATATTGCATCGTTCAGGATTGGCATAAAACAGACTTCTCGTCTATTTTGGCCCCTGCGTAGCTGACCACATAACAACTACTTATGTAAAAATTCCCACTCTGATGGAAAATGAACGGCAACTGGTCCACTTCAGAATCAGAATCGCCTTTATTGTCATTGTAATTTGCATTACAGCAAGATTTGAGTGCAACTCCAAAAAGGTGCTTTCCGTGGTGCGAGTAATTTTTAGCCAATATGAAAGACAGTGAAATTTAACGGTAAATTATTCAGAGTATATGTACAACTAATATAAACATAAGGTAAAATAAAATAAAATGTGGACCAAGTAAAATATAAAAAGAGAATTATATACAACTGTGGAATCATAATGCACGGGAAAACTGCACATGGTTTACAGATATTGCACACTCTTGTAATTAATAGGACCAAGGGGTGATGGGGTCCCAGCCATGATTGACAGCTTTGTAAACAATGCGGTCAGAATACCCTCTGCAAAAACTACATAATGACACCATTTACAACAGCAAGAGCTTTTCTGCACTCTTTGATTTTGGTAAAATAGAAGTTTTCATATCTGCAAAAATAATGCTCTCACTCACCTCTTTGTGAAAGGCTCATATCAGCCAATATATCATTCGGGCTCTACATGGCATCATATGGGCTCATCAGGTTATAAGATAAAGCATATGTTCCTTTTTTACCTAACCCTACAATAAACCTTAATTAAAAATGCAAAGCACATGACACCCCCATGCTTTGTGATTTTTGCGCCCCCCCCCCCCCCCACCCCCACCCCTAGGGATTTTAGCATAAATAAGACCTCTGCTGAGTACAGTTCAACAACACAAATTAGTCTCCAAAATGACATGAAAACAAAACACCTTTCTCACACGCACACACATATGTTTGAAAAATCAGAACACTATCACCTTATAGGGTACACTGCACTACTGTATTATACTTCATTAGGTTTATCTAAGTGTACCTATAAAATTGGGAAGTGAGTGTAAAAAGAACTGTACAGAATTAAAATTCAGTGTTTAGCATTTCCAATGAACTTCTGCTTTTTGTGTTAACAGACAGTTAGTGAATTGCAAGTGTCTGTGGGCACATCCTGTTTCATATTTAAAAAACATAATTACAAGCATTTTAAAAAGAGCAGAATGTGACCACTAATCCACAGGAACAAAGGGGGATAATATGATCAGAACATTAATCATTTCATAGAAATAAGATTTGTGCTGTTATAAAACAGAAGCTGATACATTACGGTGTAACTTGTCCCCGCCACAGATCTTGTGTCACATTACGACCAGGTGGTACTTACGGTACATAACGTCCACTACAGGCTCAGAGCGGTCATGTTTCACCGTGGTGATCACTTCACACTTTGTGTTGGTCATCCTGACTTTTTCTGAGCCCACCAAGTATAGAAACTCCCTATGAGCAAAAGACCACTTTTTTACTGTATATTACAGCACAGATTATACCAGTCAGCAGCCATAAAATGAAGTATCTGTATAACGGATTAATTCAGGAAATTTAGCAATTAAACACAGGCAAACTCTGTTTCCAGCTTCTGAAATGTGAGAAACCACTCACTTTCATGCCACTGAAAAATGAAAAAATGTGTTTTTTAATCTTGGTTAGACAAAGCAAGACACACTTGACAGCTTCAACTTGCTCTCTGTGAAAGTGCACTGAAAGTTTCTCACTGTTTCTCACACACAGATACTATGCTAAAAATATTAATATTAGGGTTTTTTTCCCCACTTTATCACTAGTTTTTTTCACTTGATATAATAGTTTCACTTCAAGATTCTATTCCCCATATCTACAAATAGAGGAGTTAAAATTATTCTGAAATCAAATTATAAAATTGTTTTCACTCGGGGTCGGCACAGCAAATCTGCGGTGGGCCTGCATGTCGATTTGGCACAAGCTTTACACAGGATACCCTTCATAACGCAACTCCACATTACATGGAGAAATGTGGCAGGGGTGGTGTTTGAACCAGGAACCTTCCACACTGAAACCAAGTGCCCTAGCCACTTGGCCACCACCCCTACCTAACTTTTAAGATCGGCTAAACTTATTTTTATCAGGTTACTTTACGAATTATGAGTGCATGGGCTTGTACCCATGTCCAGTGCCCATCAAGCAGTGCAACAGACCCTTACTGCTCTCCTTGTGTGTGGTAGGTCCACATGGAGGCCACAAGATCTTGCTTCTTTGGGCTGAACCTGACCGAGCCCTGTGGAATAGGGCCTTCCACCATAATAAGGTGTTTCAGGGAGGCCCACGTTCAAGGCCTCCATGTTGGGGCAGCTGCTCCGAGTTGTAGCCAGACGGCTAATGGTGCGTGTCACTGAGGCACTTGTGATGAGGCTAGCCATCAGGCTGAAGAAGGAGGCCTAATTGTTTTTATTAATTAGCACAGCGATCTCCAGAATCAGCGTAGATCTGGCTAGAAGGGCTGCAACCTTAGTGGTTGCAGAGATAAAAGGTTGGGAGATTGATAGACGGATTGGTTCTGCGCCTGAGGTCCTGTAGATGTGGTACTGGAATGTTGTGGTGACGAAAGAGCTGAGTCAGAAGGCAAGGCTCTCGATTTACCAGTCTTAACCTCACCTACGGTCAGGAGCTTTGACAAAGTGACAAAGTGACAAAGTTTTTAAATTCGGCACACAAAATATTCAAATAGAAAAAAATGAACAATTCCACAAACAAACACAGACAAAACTAGTGAGTCCGAAAGGGTGTGGGCTGAAGCAAAGCTTATTAGCGCCCACCCCTGCTAGTACAAGTCCAACAATTCTAATCAGTCATATTTACATAAATATAAATTCACTACTACATGTCGACACACAGACATACACATCAATATACTATTCACTTATAATTATATTTATATAGTACCAGATCATAAGAAAGTCAAATCAAGGCACTTTACGCCAGTAAGGACTAACCTTACCAACCCCCAGAGCAAGCACTAGGCAACTGTGGTGAGGAAAAACTCCCTATAAGGAAGAAACCTCAAGCAGACCAGGCTCTTGGGGGTGACCCTCTGCTTGGGCTGTGCCACATATACCTATATAGATACGTATATACTTTACAAACATAAATATATACATACATATACACAGTCACTTATATACATATACACCTACCCATATCTATATATCTACATACGCATATACATACCCACACATTCAAATATACAATAAGTCCCACTTATAAATTGAACATTCCATATAAATCAAATTATATTTGCTTCTTTATGATACTTAGACATAATGTTCTTTTTGAGTAGTTTGGGAAGTAACTGAAAGAAAAAGAACGCAGATACAAGCAGCAGGAATGGGATTCCTCCATGGGGCGTCTGGATTTGCACTCAGAGACAGGGTGAGAAGTTAGGAAGGAGCCAAGATAGTTTTGTTCCTCTGATGACCCCAGTCATCTCCCCAGAGACATCATCCAGGTACGTCCAACCCAGGGGAAGGGATTATTTTCCCCAACTGTCTTGGGAATCCTAAGGGATTCCACAGGAGGAATTGGAGGGCCTGGCCGGGGATAGGGAAGTGTGGGTAGAGCTGCTTGCTCTGCCGCCACCACAACCCGGACCCAGACAGAATATAAATGAATGTATGAATGATAGCGGGATGAATAGCAAACTAACACAACTTGCTGTTAAACACATTTTAAAATTTTTGATTTCAACCAGCTAGTTTTGACTGGTTCTCAACAACCAAATAAATAACTTTGGATTTTGGCGTGAGGCTAAAACAGGTCAGAATGTATCATAAAAAACATTATCAAACAGGCAAACATCGTTATGAAGCAATGTGCGACCAACGTTCCTTTAAGAAAATAGTGACGATTATATTTCACAACATTAAGGTGGTAATTAATCAAATAAAACCTAAATAAAATAAAGCATCCCAGCCATCCAACTATGCGGCCGCTTTTATGGCACTCTGCAGTTTTTCCTCCACAATACAGTGGAGTAGCAGACAACAGGTGAATATTTCTTACCGTGTAGAACGAGCATTAGACTCAAAAGGACAAAAACAAATCGACATTTTCATCACAGTCTTCAACACGACCCCCGCTTTCTTGGGCGCCGCCATGTTTGTTCCCTCGCCCCGCCCCGTTTTGTTTTTATCCTCGGCAGTGACGTCTTTACGTTCGCCACAAGAGGGCGCCAGAGGACAGATTGAGGATAGCTGTTCTACATTTAAGTGTGAATTAAATTTTTATGGACAGGAACAAAATTACTAATAGGCACACAGTGTGGGTGCAATTCGTGACCACTGGGACAGGCTCCTTAACTGGAAACTAAGAAGTGAATGGATTCACCAATATATTCATCAGTATATGCCAACACTAAACTATAGTTTATGTAATTAATTTATTGATATGGTGCAATCCAACACTATTTTGGCGACTGTACAATACAAATATTTACAACGTTACCCCTGACTGACTGAACATATCTGAACTTATAAGGTTTGACGTGCCAGAATGTCCTGTTGGACCTACTGCAGGACCATTCTCGATTTATGAGGTCTAACTTGATTTGTTCCAGAGACTCATGGGGCCTTTCAGATAAAAACAGGCTCAAACCAGTTCAAAGAACGAAAGCTCAAAGCTGTTGCTATAGCAACAAAATTAAACCAGCAACTTTACATTTTGTTAATGTTTATGTGAAATGATGGTAAGTAGTAACTTTTTCATTCTTTAGACATGTCTTTGAATGGCGGACAGAAACTTATACTGGCACTCTCTAAAAGTAAAATGTGATGTCTGTCTGTTTCCAAGCGGAGGATATAAACATTATGTTCTTTACCTAATAAATGCTGATCTTAAACAATGATTTTATCAATGTATGATAGACAGGCCAACATGTAAAGAGAGTATTTATTGTTGTAAATACTCAGCTATCGCCCACTAAGCTAACAATGTCCCCAGCATAGCCTAGCTTCATCACCACAGTGTTAGCGATAGACTGTAGAGTAAAATATAGACTACAGTGCATCTGGAAAGTATTCACAGTGCCTTACTTTTTCCACATTTTATGTTACACCCTTATTCCAAAATGGAGTAAATTAATTTTTCTCTTCAAAATTCTACTCACAACACCCCATAATGACGTAAAAAAGTTTTTTTGTTGGTTTTTTTTTGTTGTTGTTGTTTTGCTAATTTATTAAAACTAAAAACTAAGAAATCACATGTAGATAAGTATTCACAACCTTTGCCATGAAGCTCAAAATTGAGCTCTGGTGCATCATGTTTCCACTGATCATCCTTGAGACGTGTCTACAGCTTAATTGGAATCCACCTGGGGTAAATTCAGTTGATTGGACATGACTTAGAAAGACACACACCTGACTACATATAAGGTCCCACAGTTGACATGAGGAAAAAAATGAGTTTCATCCATTTTGGAATAAGACTGCAACATAATAAAATGTGCAAAAAGTAAAGCGCTGTGAATACTTTTCGGATGCACTGTATACCCATAGAAATTTTAGTAACACCTGAAAGATAGAGGTGGGCGGATCAATCCTAATATCGATAATATCAATACCAACGCTGGTATTGATATTGAATGATCCTCGTGTAAAAAGATCGATACTCAAGCTTTTTTTCTCTCCCGCACATACTGACTGCTGCGCACGCAGATTCATCAAAGTCTGCTCTCTGTAAGAGCAGCGCTGCGCTGTGTCACACAGCAAGGAGCAGCGCACCCTCCCTCTTCTGGTCTTTTGTTGTTGTGCCGTCACGTGGCTCAGCGGCGCCAGCCAACAACCATGCAGGTAGGCTCAGCCTGGCCTGCCCATTCAGCGCTCTCCTCGAGTCAGCTCTCTGCCTCAGGAGATTTTGTTTTAAGTTGTGTTGAGTGATATTTTTTTAAACAAAAATGTTGATTGTGGTAATAAAGTATTTTATCGTCACATACAATGTTTGGCGAAATTCTATCTTAGGTCTTTTGGATCCTTTGCATCTATGAAGCTTAAATATGAAAATATCGGTATCGGTATCGATATTGGCGATACTGGGCCTGTATTTACTTGGTATCGGATCAATACCAAAATTCCCGGTATCGCCCACCTCTATTGAAAGATACATATTGTTATGTCACACAGTCTAAATGGAATGTTATTAACCAGTATTTCATTTGGTTTTAACTGGTTCAGGAATGATAATTTTACCATGGAACCCCAAACTGGAAATTTTAAAATGTTGATTCTCGTCGGAACAAACTAACTGAAGCAAATAGGAGTGTCTTCTGGTTGACAACGCAGACAAGAAATCAGCTTTTACCAAAAATTGAAAGAGCATTACAGTCAAAAAGTCAGGGCAGAATACAGACTAATGCCTGGACTACAACACAAACATGTAAACTATTTGGAAAATATGATGGTTGAACTAGACAGCATTTATTAATAGAGAAAAGGGCTGCAGGTGTGGAATCCAGGTGTGCAGTAACAGGAAAGCATAAGGATACTTAGTGAAGTGATAGTTTTGAAATAAACAGAAAATACAAAGGAAGTTTGATATAAAACACCATTTAAACACCCACAACAATAATCCAGTTCTGCCCCATATTACAGTTTTATATGAGCATTCATAAAAGCACTCATACTACATAATGTTTTTGTTTATTTTGCTTAATGCATGTAGTATTGTATGGTAAACTTCATGCAGGCTCACTTACAGGTAAATCCATTGTGGCAACTTTTTGCAGTAATCTGACGCTGCAGAGCAGAATTGCTTTGCAAAGGATGAATAGAAGAGGATGTCAAGAACTAAGTCAATAAAAGAGGTGAGGTTCTGAAAACAGACAATCAGACACATCTCATAATCAAACAGACAGAAGACAGGAAATAATCCTCAGTTGCTGCTGCCTCCTATACTCAGAATATGAAAAAGGTCCCAAGCCTGTCAGGTTATAAATATATATATATATATATATATATATATATATATATATATATATATATATATATATATATATATATCAGAAATGGAAATTAATATTTTGTATGTGTGAGCACTGGATTTTCTTACTGAATGAATGGGTTTTGTGGCGTATATCTATATATATATGGAAAACACTTTACAGTAAAGGTACATTAGCTGCAGTAATAAATACTAACGAGCAGTTAATTAAGAGTCAAGTAATCATTTATTAATTGTGTTCATGTCAGTTCCTGCAGTAATAAACATTAACTAACAGTTAATTGAGAGATAACTCATGTGTTTTGTCTTTAAATATTAATAGTGTTCAGTATAAATTATTAAATAATATATAAATTACTTACTACTATTAGTACTACTACTATTACTTACTAAGACAAATTTTGGATCTCTGATCTGACAATAAAGAATTATCTTATCTTAGGTAACACAAACTCCCTTAATAAATGATTATTAAACACAGTTGAGTCTTAATTCACTGTAAGTTAAATCTTATTACTGCATTAATTAATGTCCCCCAATTGTTGTAAAGTTTTACCAATATAACAGAGGGGTTTGCACCAAAAACACCAAGTAATTATTTGGAATATATATATATATATATATATATATATATATATATATTTTTTTTATTTTTTGTTGTTGTTTTTTTTTTGGGGGGGGGGGGGTTGTTTTGTTTTTTTGTTTGGTAATCTGAAAAATACAAGTGCATATCTTCTCCTGTATCATCATTAAAAAAATAATGATACTAATGAACTGGCTCTCAAGTCACACCTATCATCGCTATGATTGGCCAGTTTGAATTATGGTTGGGCTGTGATTGGCCTGTTCAATTTCAGGTTTTAGGTAAGCACAAATCTGCTCCCTTCTGGTTAGGGTCATCAAAAAAACAAAAAAAAACAAACACATTGTAAAGTGGAAATGAGATGTGACCAAAAGAAAACAATATTTTTGAGTCAGAACATTAGGTTGACATGTTTTTTCCCCTTTTACACCTTATCAGTTCTGTAGTAGAAAACTGTATGCTAATCATATCATATACACATTTAGCACAGAGCTATAGCACTTTTAGCGCAGATGGATATTTATAGCCACACTGTTTTACGATGTGGAAAAGAACAAACGTGTTGTTCTCCAGTTCTCACTTCAGCACATCTCAAGTCTCTTTCCTGAACGTCCAACAATGTGACCCGGCCTGTAACGGTTGTATAGTCAAGGCCTCTAAATTTAGACATGCTGCCACTGAGAAGCAAAAGCATTTCCTTTCCTCTCCCCACGCCCATTTTACTCACCACTCGCGAACGGCAAACAGACCAACATACACATAACCGTGCTGTACAGTGTGCACTATATTGTCCTATGCTCTGAAACTGTATAGGCTCAAGGGACTGTCTGAACTCAAAGAAAAATAGAGGTTTGTCTTGGTTCAGGATTCATCTATCAACGTCTGTGTTGGAGAACAATAATACATTTCCAAAGATCCTTGTCATTGTGAGATAAATAATATCCCAGATATATTTACTATTTGTGCTTTTAGCCATCAATAATTAGTTTATACATTAGAGTGCAATTATTCCGTTGTTAAAAATGTGCAATTTGCTGTAAAAAAAAAAAATCTGATTAATGTCTACACAAGTAATACACTAACTACCCATAAAACAAGTAAGTTTGTTGGTCTGCTCAATCGCGGTCTCCACCGCAGACCTTCGCTTGATCTGCATGTTGATTTTGCACAAGTTTGACAAAGGTTGCCTTTTCTGATGCAACTCCACATCTCTGAGTTGCACATGAGGAACTCCAGAGACGAGTATGAAGAACATTTAATAAAATAAAATGACATGTTACATTTCACATGCTTTCCTCAGTTTGGAGTAGGGTTTGAGTAGGGTATGCACATGCCCAAAACATAGGTCAGGTATCTTGTGTAGCAGTCCACACAAGTCAAGTATTTCACAGACAGCGGCCTACCTCTTGCCACCCCAGCAAGCACGTTAGACGTGATGAGGTATTTTGCAGAGATCAAGCATTTTGCCTGACACATGGTTTGCTTCCGATGTGGTCTTTCCTGTGTGGAGTTTGCACTGTGGGTTCCTCCCACTTTCCAAAGATACACAGGTTAGGTGAATTGGTGACTATAAATTGACAGCAGGTGTGAGTGTGTGAATAATTTGGGTACTTTGTTTATATGATCTCTGCCACTGTTAAAATGGCCTAAGCAGTGGGTCATGCCTCTGAGTCTGGTCTGCTTAAGGTTTCTTCCTCAAAAACAAACAAAAAAAAAACCAGATGGTTTTTCATTACTAATGTCACCTATGTGTTTGCTCAGGAGGTTGGTAAGCACCTTAGGGTGATTTACATTGTGATTTGGTGCAATATAAATAAATTTAACTGCACTGAATGTGTTTGTCTGAAGACATATGTTGACCCTGTGATAGAATAGCGGCCTGTCCAGGGTGTATCTCGACTTTGGCTCAGTAACCGCTGGGCTAGGCTCCAGCTGCCCACCCTTAACTGGAATAAGTGGGTTTAGAAAATGAATAGATAGATAGATAGATAGATAGATAGATAGATAGATAGATAGATAGATAGATAGATAGATAGATAGATAGATAGATAGATAGATAGATAGATAGATAGATAGATAGATAGATAGATAGATAGATAGATAGACAGTAGAGGTGGGCGGATTGATCCTAATATCGATAATATCGATACCAACGCTGGTATTGATATTGAACGATCCTCATGTAAAAAGATCGATACTCAAGCTTTTTTTTCTCTCCCGCACGCACTGACTGCTGCGCACTACTCTCTGTCTGTAAGAGCAGCGCTGCGCTGTGTCACACAACATGGAGAAGCGCACCATTGTATTGTGGTTTGTCAGCCCTCTACCTCAGGAGATTTTGTTTTAAGTTGTGTTGAGTGATATTTTTTAAACAAAAATGTTGATTGTGACAATAAAATATTTTGTTGTCACATACAATGTTTGGCGAAATTCTATCCTAGTTCTTTTGGATCCTTTGGATCTATGATGCTTAAATATGAAAAAGTATCAGTATCGGTATCGAAATCAGCAATATTGGGCCTGTATTTACTTGGTATCGGATCAATACCAAAATTCCCGGTATTGCTCACCTCTAATCTATAGTGGTTTGCATGATGGTAGGCACAGTCTTAGGTGGTTGACATCATTGTGGAGTGGCCAGGATGTGTTGCTGATTGCCTCCTCAACTAGTCTGGCACTAGCCATTGGGCATCTAAGCTGTGGTGGTTCAATGTTAGCCAGAACTGATAGCCCACTGTATTGGAGTTGATTGCAATGTGCCAGATATGAGTTGCATGGTGGAATTAAGTTGTACAGAGAGATAGATGTGCAGCTGCCGTTGCTGCAGCGGTTCATCTGAATGAATGACTACATATCCCATGGTGCATAGCGCGGCTGCTCTGTGTGGCACTCCTGCTGCTGCTGTCAGCGTCCTCCGGAGCGCAGATCTGGGCAGACCGAACAGAACACCTCCGTGTTTCGACTCTCGGGTCCAGATATGTGCGCAGGCTGAGACACGCTGTCTGTGCGCCCACTTTGGTGCGTTTAACGCAGCGCCGCATGGATAAAAAGCGCACAGACCGTCAGTTTAGTCGCCGCTGAATGCTGATTCTTGAATAAAGCTCTGCGGTAAGTGATCGTTTCATATTCTGCACATTAAAGTTTTGCTTGAACACACATACACATCTGTGCGTAAATCCTGAAACTCAATCTGGCAGTGAAATGAAATCTGAGTGGCGGTGAGTGTGTCCGAGAAGGACTTGTTGCCTTCCAGAAAACATGTTAATATGAATCTGCTGCTGATGCGTTTATTTTTCTCCTTTTCTAAACACAGCTGCAGAGGAACCGCAATCCTCTCTGATTTAGTTATGGAAAGAAAACATGACCCAGTCACTGAAATAGGTAATTGCTTGCTTTGATTATTTAAAAAAAAAAGACGGGGGATTTTAATTTGTTCCATCTTCTCAAATTTATTTTATTTTTTATTTTATTTATTTATTTATTTTGCTTTATTAATAATAAAGTGGTTTAGACTTTTTCCCTTGTTATAAACTGCATTACATTTAAATAATAATAATAATAATAAAAATTTAAGTATGCAGCAAACTATTATTTTCATAACCAATCATCCACCCTTTTTCTATACCCACTTATACCAACACCAGTGTGTCACAGGGCCACATATAGACATTTACACACACCTGAGGACAATTTAAAGTTTTCAATCCACCTATCCTGCATGTCTTTGGAAGCCGGCGCACCCGGATGGAACCCACGCAGACACGGGGAGAACATGCAAACGCCACACAGAAAGGCCACAGGTGTGAATCAATCCCATGACCTCCTTGCTGTGAGGTAGCAGTGCTAATCATTATGTCACCATGCTGCTGTAACCAATAACCAATCAATCAAATATTTTCTTGATTAACTGATTGTTAGTGAGGTTGATAAAATGTCAACAAATGGTGAAAAATCTCAGTCGTAGTTTTCCAGAACCCAAGATGATGCCTTCCAATGTCTCATTTTATCCACAACCCAGATATTCAGTTTGCTGCCAGAAAACTAGCAAAATAAACCAGAAAATACTCGCATTTAAGGAGCTGAAATCAGAATTTGAATATTAAAAAAAGTCTCAAAACAATGAATCAGTTATCAAAATGGTTGCTGATTAATTTACACACAGTAACTGAGTGTGTTAAAAACACACACTTCACGTACACTGAGGTAAACTTCATGTCTGTTTCTGCATCTGTGGCTTTAAATAGAAACGAGCGTCTGCTGCTTGCCACGCCCTCTTGTCAAGGGGAGGCGGAGCAGCAGCGATTGATTGCAGAGTGTGTGGGTGGGTGTGTCATACACAGCGCAGATCAACTCAGTGGGCGTGTTCCACAGATGAAGCGGGAGTTTAAATATGGGCTTCTGTGACTTACGTCACAGATGTTTTACACAAGCTGTTTTAGACAGAAAATTTTGCTGATGTTATCTAGTTGTTGCATGGACAAGCAAAAAGAGCATTTATCACAAAGAGCTGGCAACATTTAACTGTGAAATAAAGATAAAAACTGATTTTTGCACAGTAAGAACCTTTTAAACAGGTTTTACACCAGTTTGTGTGCTTGTTGTGAACAGATCTAAAATAATGGTAAACTAGTTTTAAACCAGTTATTTACCCTCTCTGTTTCTCTTTTCCTGGAATTGGCTGGTTATCAAATGCACCAAATTTGCCACTATTTTAAAATGTATTTATTTGTTTGTTTGTTTGTTTGTATATTGACAAAGAATATAATTTAAATATTTTTTTAAATAATTTTAGTTCACATTTGTTTTTTCAACCTGGGCCAAAGACACGCCATGAGAAATTAGCAAGTAGCTCACAGTTCTTGGCCTCGGATTTGCTTTATTTTCACATATTTTGTAGATTATGGGCCCACTGTGAAAAATCCAGTCATACTCCAAATAGTTTTCCTTCTAGAAGAATCAGAAAAAGGGGGTGTGGCACTCTTTTTGGCACAAATGATTTTGGCCCACAGGTAGATGATATCAGGATCTAATCAAATTCAAGGTTTCATCCAAATTAATGCCTTTCTTCATGTTCCTACCCCCCTCCCCCCCAAAAGGGTATTTTGGAGATCAGACCCAGTCAAATTTTCTCCACATTATAAATCATTAGGGAAACTTATTTCTCCATTAAAGTGATGTCATCATATGATACTTTCAAAAACACTCCTTTTATTTCAACACAGGCTTGATGTGTCAGGCAAGAGACTCAGAAAATAGATTTTTGTTAAAAAAAAACAAAAACCAAAACCCTGTTCTTTTAACATCCATTAATTGAAAACTATATCACCAAAGAACCTCATTACCTCCACCAACGAAGTTGTGTTATGTTTTCACCTCGTTTTTTGTTTATTTTTTTGTGACTAGCCTGTAACCCACAATTTTTCATATATTGTTATGAAATTTCTACAGAGGATTCATATCCTGATTTATTTATTTATTTATTTATTTGGAACCCCATTAGCTTCCACAAAGTGGTTGCTAGTCTTCCTGGGGTCCAAAAACTTAAAATCACAATACAATTACATTTCCATCCATCCATTTTCTTCCGCTTTATCCGGAGTCGGGTCGCGGGGGCAGCAGCTCAAGCAAAGCCGCCCAGACCTCCCGATCCACACACACCTCCTCCAGCTCCTCTGGGGGAACCCCAAGGCGTTCCCAAGCCAGCCGAGAGATGTAGTCCCTCCAGCATGTCCTAGGTCTTCCCTGGGGCCTCCTCCCAGTGGGACGTGCCCGGAACACCTCTCCAGCGAGGCGTCCAGGGGGCATCAGGAAAAGATGCCCGAGCCACCTCAACTGACTCCTTTCGACGTGGAGGAGCAGCAGCTCGACTCCGAGCTCCTCCCGAGTGACCGAGCTCCTCACCCTATGTCTAAGGGAGCGCCCAGCCACCCTGCGGAGGAAACTCATCTCGGCCGCTTGTACTCGCGATCTCGTTCTTTCGCTCATGAGCCAAATGTCATGACCATAGGTGAGGATCGGAACGTAGATCGATCGGTAAATCGAGAGCTTTGCCCCCCTACTCAGCTCTCTCTTCACCACGACGGTCGGATACAGCGACCGCATCACTGCAGATGCTGCACCAATCCGTCTATCGATCTCACGCTCCATCCGTCCCTCACTCGTGAACAAGACCCCGAGATACTTAAACTCCTCCACTTGAGGCAAGGACACTCCACCGACCTGAAGAGGGCAAAGCACCTTTTTCCGGTCGAGAACCATGGCCTCGGATTTGGAGGTGCTGATTTTCATCCCGGACGCTTCACACTCGGCTTCACTCCCCCTCTAGCTGCCACCTTATCGTGGTGGGGGAGTTTGCGTACCCGGATGATCCTAGGAGCTATGTTGTCGGGGGCTTTGTGCTCCCTGTAGGGTCTCCCAAGGCAAACAGGTCCTAGGTGACAGGTCAGACTAAGGGCAGTTCAGAACCTCCATGACCAGTAAAGGATCAAGGACCGAGATGTCGCCCAGTATGGCGGAGCCGGGGTCCCACCCTGGAGCCAGGCCTGGGGTTGGGGCTCGCGCGCGAGCGCCTGGTGGTTGGGCCTTAGCCCATGGGGCCCGGCTGGGCTCAGCCCGAAAGAGTGATGTGGGCCCACCCTCCTGTGGGTTCACCACCTGCAGAGGGGGCCATGGGGGTCGGGTGCAGAGAGGATTGGGTGGTGGTTGAGGGCAGGTGGCCCGGCGGCCCGGTCCATGCTCACACCCCTGGCTGTTGGGACGTGGAATGTCACCTCGCTAGGGGGGAAGGAGCCTGAGCTTGTGCGGGAGGTTGAGAGATACCGACTAGAGATAGTCGGGCTCACCTCCACGCACAGCTTGGGCTCTGGTACCCAACTCCTGGAGAGGGGCTGGACGCTTCAATTACATTTCAACAATTAATAATACATACAATTAAAGTCACAACTACATTTCAACAATAAATAACCCATTCAGTTAACATTCAATTCATGATCCTTTACATTAAACTCAGTCCAAAGTCTATGCTTTTTTTCAGTTCATTCATACAATTTTGTTTTAAAATCTTTTTAAAATAATATCTACAGTTTATTTGCTGTATGCCGCCAGACAAATGGTTCCATGCTTCTGAGGATCTAAATAACACTGTTCTCCTCATACAGTTGGACTTTGAGAAAGGTACGATTAAATGACCAAAGCCGACCTGCTGAGTAACATGCTGATGACAGTAGCCACTGTACACCAATTTATCTACAAAGAAAGTTGGATACCCTTTAAATATAGCAGTGTGCATATGACATAGTATTGTTATATTTAACTTATCCTGTACCTTTAACCACTCTAAGGTGGTGTGCATCTCATTCACACATGTTCTATAAGAACAACCAAGGGCTACCTATACCCTGATAGGCAATAACTGATTAAATTTTCAAGATCATAGGTCAAAGTCAGGAAAAATCTTGGAAACTTGGAAAAATCTCTATCCTTTAACAATGAATGAATTTTCAAAAATTAATAACTCTGTCAAAAAAGATCACATTTCTTTCATATTTGAGAGCCTTATGTAGAATGGTATCTTTGAAATTCTAATATTTGAAAGAGAGGTGCAGACTGACACTCATCCAGATTGTGGATTTTGTGGACATTTGAATTTAATATTGAAAAGCCAGTTTAATATACATTTTGCATTATATCTCCAAGTGCTTCAATCCAGGTGCCAACTGGCACTCTCAATGAATAGGGCTGCTGGGTAAATTCAACGGCGATCACAAACACAAGACGAACACACGAAAAAGAAATAAATAAAAATAAAATCCCAAGCACTGTCATCATCTTCATCAAAAGTACTAAATTGCAGTCTTAGAAGTCACAGCTTATCTCTATATTATATATTTATAAAGCGTTATCTGAGCTATTGGCTCACCCATATTGCATTCACAAACATAAAACAAATGCACGAAAAATAAATAAATAAAAATAATGACTTTTGAGCTGCTCACGTATCATTTTTGTCCACAGTGTAACATCTTGTCTTCTTACCAGCACTTGTGTGTTTTTGCCTGTCAACTGGAAGTGTTAGCTAGCTCTCTGCGTTCATAAACGGGAACTAATATGTATGATTTTAGGGTTCACAGACGGTTTTGACCGTTAAATTTACTCACTTTAACAGGACAAAAAAAGTTAGCGGAATGAAAATTAGCAAAACTAAATTTAGTGGGAAGCTGATGGTTTTCAAAGTTAGCTGAAAAGATAATCTGCTAATGAAAACTTTAGCTTTGCTAATTAGCAGTTAGTGGATTTGCAGAACTGTGTGTGTGTGTGTGTGTGTGTGTGTGTGTATATATATATATATATATATATGATTCTTTAACTACGGGCACTATTGGCCTTGTAAATGTAATTTCCACCACACCATTGTCTTACAATATAAAGCGCCTTGGGGCAACTGTTTGTTGTGATTTGGCGCTATATACATGTGCTCTGATGTCACTGTTTATCTCCATAGAAACTACCCAAACAATCTTTCATACAAACTGTTTAAAGGGACATTACAGTGTTGTGGTGGAAATTACGGCAATAGTGTGGGACGACTACATTTTGTTTAAAAAAAATCACAACAGTTGTATGACATTGAATACCCCAATTATGTTTTGATTATTTTACTGATATTTTATTCAGAGATATTTTAAAACATTAGAAAAAACGTTTCTTTACCATTCATTTTTATCATTGAAGATCAAAAGTCTGGGTCTGGGGCAAGCACAAAACGGCAATATTTGCATATAATGATGCTGAAAAAAGGTGAAAAAGTCATCATAGACTACTAGAACAAATTTCTTAACACACTTTCATTGTAAAGATAACTATAAAAGTGTGAAAGTTCCCCTTTTTTCTGTTTTTCATACAATATGATCAAAGGACATAATAAGTGCCCATAGTCTAAGAATCACCCACATATATATATATATATATATATATATATATATATATATATATATATATATATATATATATATATACATCTTAATTTTTTGAAGAAGCCATTCCATTATACTTGTTATGAAGCTGTGACTCCCCCCCTGACGTGGCAGCAGTCCTTGTTTCAACCATGCAGACTGCATATAGAACGTATAGATGGTTTTTCGTTGGTAACACTGTTGTCAGAGGTTACACACAGCATCGACATGTGCGTTGCTTGTGTTTCCAGCATGAACGACTCACAGATGCGGACGAACATACTCGTTACGTGCATACGTGTTGAGCAAGCGCTCACATGTATGCCTCAAATGCATTTCTGTGCAGCTGTCAAAAGGCTTCCCTCTGTTGACCTGTCAAAAAATACATAACCCATCCTTTTTCACACTTTGTCAGCTCTGCTCATGTTCCTGTTTTTCCTCCAATTTCCACTCTGTCTCGACTCTCTCACATGAACAGAGAGAAACACCATCAATAATAATCTTCAGTCCTTTTATCTGTAATGATGTTCTGCCCTGCAGACGGTTGCTTTCAAGAAGTCATTGTGCATAAATGTACAATTTCTTGTTTCTTTTGGCTTCCCGTTCCTCCATCACTGTATTTCCTCATACTGTATGCTAATCATTAATGAAACTGACATGAATGTTGTATTGTATTCAGTTCAATTTATTTCATTTATATCGCACCAAATCACAACAAAGCTGCCGCAAGGTGCTTCACATAAATAAGGTCTAACCTTACCAACCACCAGAGCAAGCACACAGGTGACGGTGGTAAGGAAAAACTCCCTCTGATGATTTGAGATTTGAGGAAGAAACCTCAAGCAGACCAGATTCAAAGAGGTGACCCTCTGCTTGGGCCATGCTACCAACACAATTGACAATACAAATATAGATTTTTTTTTAAAAGACAGTAAGTGCATAATGCAGGGTTTCAGATGTAATTTAAGGGTATTTGCATCCTTATCAGGTGACCAGTATAGAAATTGTTATTGTGGTTTTTGTATGTGCGCCATACAATTGCATAACAGGGCCATTTGCTGCTGAGCTGAACAGCAGCAATGACAAGTGCGGTGATGATGGAAAAAACTTTTACACCAGTTGACCAACTCAAAAATACCCTTCAGGGTGTAGAGGTTTCTATGGTGAAGCTAATAAGCAAGAGAAGAAGTGAAACAGGGAAAGAATAGAGTGATTGCCACAAAATTTAAACCTTAAAACAGGAACCATCCTATGGACAAATGAGACAAAACCATTTTAAAGGCAAGAAGTTATGTTCTAGCTGATCTAGCTGTATTTCATTTGATGTTGGCCAAACACCCAAAGAAAAAGCAGAAAGTGAAGACAGCTGCTGTCAAAGCTTGGCAGAGTGTGACATTCATGGATCTGAGAGGTGAAAGTAGCTTAAACACTGGGCCCAGATGTTAGTATTCAAAATGTTATGGAAATGGATAGCACTATCCAGCAGTTAGCTCTGATTGCCAACAAAAACATCTCCACATACATTACAAAATTTACCCTGCTTGGTTGTTTTAAATGTTCTTGAAGGATAAATTACTACGCTGCAGATAATGGGACTGTCACAGAAAATCTCCATCAGCTGTGTTATGTACGAATATGGTGCATCTAGAAAGTATTCACAGCCCTTCACTTTTTCCACATTTTGTTAGGTTTCAGCCTTATTCTAAAATGGAGTAAACTTTTTCCTTCAAAATTCTACTCACAACACCCCATAATGACGACATGAAAAAGTTTTTTTTTCTTTTTCAAATTTATTAAAAATAAAAACTATGACACCACATATACGAGGTCTATTAGATAATAAACCGACCCTTTTATATATTTTTTTAACTATATGGATTTGAATGACGTGCGATTACACCAATCATGCTTGAACCCTCGTGCGCATGCGTGAGTTTTTCCACGCGTGTCGGTGACGTCATTTCCCTGTGGGCAGGCCTTGAGTGAGATGTGGTCCTGCCCTCTCGGCTAAATTCCTTAACACGCTGCTCGAGACGGCGCGCGTTGCTTTATCAAAATTTTTTCTGGACCTGTGAGGAATATCCGAGTGGACACTATTCGAGAAATTAAGATGGTTTTTGGTGAAAAGTTTAATGGCTGATGAGAGATTATGGGGTGTTTCTGTCGCTGTAAGGACTTCCCATGCAGCAGAACGTCGTGCAGCGCTTCCAGGTGCCGTTGTCGGCCTGTTTCGACCTGAAAACATCCTAATTTAAGGCTTAATTTACCCAGGACGTCGTGAGAGAACAGAGAAGATTCAGAAGAGGCCGGCATGAGAACTTTATGCGGACATTCCACTGTTTAAGGACATTTTTTAATGAAAGACGTGCGCGCAAATTCGCCGAGTCGTTTCCGTGACGACTCGGCGAATCTGTGTGCGCCGCGACAGGAAAAACACCTCCGTGTTGAAAACCATTTGTAAAATTCAGGCGGCTTTTGATGGCTTTCAACAAGTGAGTAACTGAGAAATTGTTTAACAGCTTCGGCATGTTCCAACTTGCCCGTTAAGGTTTCCAACGGAGGTGTTTTTCCTGTCGCGACCCCCCGCGGTTGGGTCCAGCCCGACATGCGACTCTGCCTGCACGTTCTTTCATTACAAAATGTCCGTTAACAATGGAATGTCTGAATAAACTCCTCATGCCGACTTCTTCTGAAAGTTCTCTGTTCTCTGATGACTTCCTGGGTCAACAGAGCCTGAAATGTGGAAGTTTTCAACTTGAAACGGTGAGACGCTGCTGCCTCGAAGCGCAGATCACTGTCAGGCGCCGTGGGCCGTCCTTACGGTGACACTACCAGACCAAAATCTCTCATCAGCCGTTAAAATGTTTACTGAAAACCAGCTGAATTTATCAAATGGTGTCCACTCAGTTGTGCCTTACAGTTTTGAAAAAAATTTGATCAAACAAAGCAGCAGTCTCTGAGCCATTCCTAAACAATGAAAAAATCGACGAGAGGGTGGGCCACTCCTCACTCAAAGACTGCCCACCGGCGAATGACGTAACCGACAGGCGTGAAAAAACTCTCGCATGCCCATGAGGGTTCAAGCATGTCTAATATAATCACACGTGATTCAAATCCATATGGTTTTTGAAAAAAATAATGTCGGATACTTTTCTAATAGTCCTCGTACATAAGTATTCACACCCTTTGCTAAATACTTTGTTGATGCACCTTTGGCAGCAATTACAGCCTCAAGTCTTCTTGAATATGATGCCACAAGCTTGGTGCACCTATCTTTGGGCAGTTTTGTCTATTCCTCTTTGCAGCACCTCAAGCGCCATCAGGTCCGTTGGGGAGTGTCGGTGCACAGCCATTTTCAGATCTCTCCAGAGATGTTAAATCAGATTCAGGTCTGGGCTCTGGCTGGGCCACTCAAGGACATTCACAGAGTTGTCCTGAAGCCACTCCTTTGATATTTTGACTGTGTGTTTAGGGTCATTGTACTGCTGAAAGATGAACTGTCACCCCAGTCTGAGGTCAAGAGCACTCTGGAGCAGGTTTTCATCCAGGATGTCTCTGTACATTGCTGCATTCATCTTTCCCTCAATCCTGACTAGTCTCCCAGTTCCTACCGCTCAAAACATCCTCACAGCATGATGCTGCCACCACCATGCTTCACTGTAGGGGTGGTGCTTGGTTTCTAACAAACATGACACCTGGTATTCACGCCAAAGAGTTCAGTCTTTGTCTCATCAGGCCAGAGAATTTTGTTTCTCATGATCTGAGAGTCCTTCAGGTGCCTTTTGGCAAACTCCAGGTGGACTGCCAAGTGCCTTTTACTAAGGAGTGGTTTCCATCTGGTCACTGTACCATACAGGTCTGATTGATGGATTGCTGCAGGGATGGTTGTCCTTCTGGAAGGTTCTCCTCTCTCCACAGAGGAATGCTGGAGCTCTGGAAGAGTGACCATCAGGTTCTTGGTCACCTTCCTGACTAAGACCCTTCTCCCCTGATCGCTCAGTTTAGACGGGCGGTCAGCTCTTGGAAGAGTCCTGGTTGCTTTTGCTTTGTTGCTATACAAGATTATCAAGGGCTTCTTAGTCAGACGTTGCATTACAATGATCCCATATATTCATGCACAGCCCACGATCACCGTTCACCATTTTCCAACAAACACAAATTGTACTTTTCTACAAATTCCATATGTCATATAATGCTGTACGAATTTAGGTGGCTATCAGACTTCCAAAACTATGACTTAACTTTCATAATATATTTATTTGTGGTGGCCTTCATGCCAATTATGGGATGTGTCCAAGAAAACATCCTTTTTGAATCACCCTTGGCAGAGCATCTCTTCGGGTGTGGTGATATCTTTGGGTGCCAGAAAAGAACAATTTTCAGAAAATGGTAATCTAGTTCCTTTGGTTGAGTTGACACACAGCCTTTTGTTCATGACCCCTTAACTGTTCTGAATCTGGCTCAAGTGTCCAGACAGTGTTGACCATAGAAACCCATTTGCATTGAGGAACTGTTCACTATTTATTAGGAACGAGAAGAACAACTGTTTCCTGTTCTGAGTATCTAAATCTTGTTTGGTCTGGTGGAGAATATAGTGATGGTGTTGTTGCTCGAAAGATAAACATATTGTGTCTGGCTGCTGTGAAAGTCGACTTTGATCACAGCCTGTCAAAGTGTCACTAAGAAGACCACACGCATTTCACACTCAGTTAAGTTTGAACAAGCAGGATCCTCGTCCCTGTCACTGATAGGCAGACAATAATGTGTCTGGCTCCACAACACAGATTTTGCAATTATTGCAAATGAGCAGTTTGACGTCTTTGTCCATCTGAGTCTGATGTCTTGGGGAATTAAGGCCGGGTTGAGGAAACACGCTGCTGTGACAGCTACAGCTTATTATCAAGGTATGTACCTTGAAGATGGAAAACACTGTGCATGCTCATATTTTTCTTCTCTCCCTCAGTTCAATTCAGTTTATTGAATTGAAGCGAAATGAGGCAAAGTTATTGCTTTTTTGCTTTGCTGACTCATATGCAGTTACATAACAGTTTTTATTTTTTTTAAATCAATTCTGAGACTGATATGCATTTCTATTTCCATGGTGGTTTTCGTATTGGGTGCCACATTTATTAGCAAATTTTATCTTTGCATTTCAGGAAAAAGGGCAACACTTGAAGCTTAGTAACAAAAGGATTGGCTTCACATGACTTTCAGATGTTTCAGACATGTTATGTTTAACATGTATTAGCTTCCAAAAGACATGAGATTTTAACTTTCTGATGTGTTTCTAACTGAGAAAACAATTTAAGAGCCTCACCTTTGCCTAGTTAACACTATGAAAGTGTGGGCAAGGGACTACAAATGTTAATTTCTGGGTTTAATCACCTAATTAAGACTGAGATTCCACCAAAAGAGGTTAAAAACAACAGCTTCTTCATATCCTTCTTACACGTAATTGTAATTATTAAAATGTATTTCATATTCATGCCTAGAATAAACTAGAACTACAATTGAAGAGTTCACATGCAAAGCTCAGTATCTCCAAAACCATAAATTTTTAGTTGAGGCCAATATGTACTTGGCTGTCAAGGGAACCATCAGTGTGCAAAATAAGAAAGAATTTCAACAAACTGTTTTCATTTTATTGATGAAAGTCTGTGCATTTCTGAATATGGTTTCCTTTAAATCTTCATTTTTAACTGCATTTTTCTCCATTAAAAAAAAAAACACTTAGGAGGTTTTGCATCTGAACTCTTCAATAAGTGGACCATACCACTTTTTAATGTTAGTTGTAGTTTTAAGTCTAAAGACAGTGTAGTAGGTAAATGTCAGCAACTACCTAGCTTCTTTAATACACTTTACTTTCTTACATTCAGAGGTTCTGAATTAGATTGACAAGTGTTTCCCAATAAATGCTAACATTAGCTGCTTTCTAAATTTTTCCTTAAGTTCGTTTAACAAACAAAATTTAGCTAGATAATGCTAAGGTTTTTCTAATCTGGGAATAGCTCGTGCTAATACTTTCTTGCTTTCTTAGGTTTGAATTACATTATGTTGTCAATGGAGGAATGCCTACATTAGCTAGTTTCTAATGTTTGACTTAACAAACAAAAGCTAGCTTGCTAAAGCTAATGTTTGCATTACCTAAAATTAGCTAAATAAGGCCCAGTGTCCATAAAATGCTGTTTTTCTGGGCAGCAACATCTTTTCTTAATTGCTGTAATCGAGAATGAAGTGCATGCTACCTCGTGTAGCAACCTCCAGTAAAATGCTGTGTCTTTTGTGTTTTTGTATGAGATCGCTCTGAGCTCTTTTAAATTGAAAAATGTATCAAAAACATTCAGAACAGAAAAAAACCAAAGCTAATGCTCTGGATAGAATAAAGTGCATTAAACATGTTCAAAATGTAAAAAAAAAAGTGAATGAAATATAAAGCTCGAGAGGGAATAAAATGCTTCAAACGTGTTCAAAATGTAAAAAAATAAATCAAAGCTGAAGCTCGGAAAGGATTATTTTTGCCAATTTGTCACTCATCTGTGATAGCAGATTGGACAGATGCTTGTTTCTGGCTGTGTAATTCGCACTCTGCATATAACCATAATTTAAGGGTTAGTTCATCTGATGGATAATTTTGATTCAGCCCTTTCGTTTAAAGTGACTGCATGTGGTCATGCTCATTTGTCTGTCTTTAATCTCACTCTGTTATTTGGAGATTAGCTGCTGAGAAATAATCATGAACAGCAACTGCCCCTAATTTGTCTGGTTGCTGTAAATGTCTGTTTTGCTTGTAAAGACCAGATTAGATGATGCAGAGTGATAACTGGGCAGGAAAAAAAAGATTCAAAAGCACACTGGCGAGAACAAG
This sequence comes from Thalassophryne amazonica, assembly GCF_902500255.1. Taxonomy (NCBI): domain Eukaryota; kingdom Metazoa; phylum Chordata; class Actinopteri; order Batrachoidiformes; family Batrachoididae; genus Thalassophryne; species Thalassophryne amazonica. Next base: position 44,094,644 of record NC_047122.1, read on the forward strand.
TACAGAAATAAGATATTAGATAGTGGATATGACAAGCGACAGGACTACAGTATGAGTGAACTGTTCTAATAATATCATAAAATATCGATTTACAGAACAGGGGATGGATCATTACTGCTGCTCCCCTCAGTCTCCTCAACACTGCTGACCCTCGTACTATTGATTTTTCATTTGTTCTCTACAGCGTAAAGTGCACTTGTTATGATTTTTAAAATTACATTTGTGATAGATATTAGAGTACCCAAAGTGTCTCATGTTTTGTACTGTGTGATCTTCAGTGTGTCCTTCAATGAATTTAATAGTCCCTAACAGGTTTCAAGCTGCATTTTGCTCAGAAGTGCAAATTTCTAAAGTAAAATCAGCAAAAAACAAACAAACAAAAAAAACAACAACAACAAAACTGCACTTTCAATAATTGATCAAGCTGTAATAAAGTCTCTGGTTATAAAAAGCACCATACAGACACATAATCTATGATCTTATTATGAAGGACTAGGTACTGGCACCTGTGGGAATGAAGATAGAGAGGGCTTTGGCAACCTGCACCCCAATAACACTGACCTTCACCTAAATGATTGGTGTGTGGCAGGGAAGCCAAAAATGGGAGAATAAGGAGAAGGATTCTAGGGGCCCATGATTGACAGGGGCCCAGAGAGGCCCCTAATACAATTATAATACTGACAAAATAATATGGTGGAGGAGGGGTGGCCCATAAAGATTTCTTTTCATGGGGCCCAAAATCCCTGGCGATGACCCTGGTGTGTGGTTTACCTTGCGAAGGCCCTAGGTCATGGGGGGGGAGCCAAAAAAGGACCTCTAACGTCAAAATAACCTGCTTGAATAACTTGTCAAAAATGCATATTTGTAAAAGCGTTATATAACATTTGAAAGCAGGGGTGCCGAAAAGGGGAGAATAAGGAGAAAGATTCTAGAGGCCCAGAGAGGCCCCTAATACAATTATAATACTGACAAAATAATGTGGGGGGCAGCCCATAAAGATTTCTTTCCATGGGGCCCAAAATCCCTGGCGGCACCCCCGGTGTATGGTTTACCTTGCAAAGGCCCTGGGTCATGGGGGGTGAGTGGGGGCAAAAAAGGCCCTCTAACGTCAAAATAACCTGCTTGCATAACTTGTCAAAAATGCATATTTGTGAAGGCATTATATAACATTTAAAAGTAGGGGTGCCGAAAAGGGGATAATAAGGAGAAAGATTCTAGAGGCCCAGAGAGGCCCCTAATACAATTATAATACTGACAAAATAATGTGGGGGGCAGCCCATAAAGATTTCTTTCCATGGGGCCCAAAATCCCTGGCGGCACCCCCGGTGTATGGTTTACCTTGCAAAGGCCCTGGGTCATGGGGGGTGAGTGGGGGCAAAAAAGGCCCTCTAACGTCAAAATAACCTGCTTGCATAACTTGTCAAAAATGCATATTTGTGAAGGCATTATATAACATTTAAAATTAGGGGTGCCGAAAAGGGGATAATAAGGAGAAAGATTTTAGAAGCCCAGAGAGGCCCCTAATATAATTAAAATACTGACAAAATAATATGGGTGGTGGCCCATAAAGATTTCTTTTCATGGGGCCCAAAATCCTTGGCGGCACCCCTGTTTGAAAGTCACGTAAAAGTGATTACTTTGTACAACTTTACTTAACATAGTGGTTGAAAACACTCTCCCTTAAATGTTACTGTAAAGTTAAAGCAATCTGGTAACACTGGTTGACTTCTCACGGGCAGGAAGCTGGTGGAGATGATCTCACACGTGATTTCACACAGTTCCATTATTTGTTTTTGGGTTTTTTAAATCTAAACAATAAGTTAACAGTTAAGTGAATCTTTGTTAAGTTTCCTGCCTGAGTGTTTCTGGTATATAGTGTCTCTTTAATGAGTTACCTGCTCAGGTGTCCCCATGTAAAAGTGTAACAAATTAAACCAGTTTTCCTTGACACTGAGTTCTTGCAGTCTAATAGTATCGGTAAATGGCAACACCTTTGGGCCATGAAACAGCTGAGCTCATTACGTCAGCATACCGATGTCTGGAATGCCAAAGGCTCGTGTGAGTATGTGCTTGGAAACAAGGCGACACATTTTGTTACAACCAGACTCGTTTGTTCTGACATACGGTGGCTGGAATCCTGCCTGATCCTGCCCAGAAACACAGATTAACCTGAATGTACACACGTTCCCGTAACAAACACACAGAAAACAGACACGTACAGTATATATTCATACACATCACTCTCTGCTTTGACATATTTTATGCATTTTTATCTCTGCTGTACGTATGTGCAGACACACTGTTATCTATAGTCCCGATGGCATGTAGCAATTTTGTGAAGGATAATGAAGTGTTTCACCTTGTGATCCGCTGTTCTGCTGCAGAGAGTTTGGTGCGTTCTGACTCTTCTGTCTCTGATGCAGTGCCGATGTGTGGGAGCAAGAAGCGTGTCGCGTTCAAGGCAAATAAACACTGCAGCTGCGGCAAACTGAAATTGCTTTCAGGAGACTCTAATAAGACGTCCTTCATCCCAAGTGTCACTCATTTTTTTTCTATTAGAATCCATGTGAATGAGAGCAGGCAAGGTTGAACAATTTCAAATTACTTAATTTCTGGCACATTGTTATCATTGTGTGTATGAGTGCATGGAAATAATAAATCATCCATATTACAAAAAAAAAGCACTTTCTGGTATGGAATGTGAGGTAATGAAATGTTTTTAAGATAATAGCTATAGAGGAAATTTGTTTAATTTAAAATGTTTAAAATTATTGCTTTTGACAAAGACCACATAATTAAAACCATACATGGTTGCACGTAAGGGTATTTTTTTATCCTGTGTGTCTGTGTGTGAACAACAACTACAACAAAAAAACTTGAGTTTTGATTTGATGTGGACGAAATTTAGTGGAATGTTTTCCTTATAATAATATAGGCCTGGCAGGCCACCAGGCCAGGAATATATTCTTGATAATGGCAACGAAATATAACTTAAATCAAATGAAGAAAAATAATGCAAAATATCCAGTAACTTGGAAATCAAAAATCATTTCAGCGCATCCACAGCACTTGCGTCAAAAGCCTGCTGTCCAGCATCAATTAACATGAGCAGCAAAAGCATTCAATTGAAGGTATCAGACAGCGGAATCTTTCTACTCGACAGATTCTGGAATGCCTCCTGGAATATATGTGGAGCTGCAGACATTTTTCTTCATGAAATATTCACTCAACGCAGTCTGTTGTTGCCTCTGAACAGCTGTTTCACAACAGATAGCTACATCGCTGAAAGCAAAGTGTCGTGAAAAAAAGGTATAAACGTTGTGAATCTTTTATGTGATCCGCGTGATGGTTTTGTCAGAGTGGCTCGCTGTGCATTGCCTGATTGAGGGCTGCTGATTTGCAGCCCACAGGTCACATTTGGTACAATTTCAATTCAGTTTCAATTTATTTCATTTATATAGTGCCAAATCAGAACAAAGCTTCACATGAGTAAGGTCTAACCTTACCAACCCCTAGAGCAAGCACACAGGAGACAGTGGTAAGGAAAAACTCCCTCTGATGATTTGAGGAAGAAACCTCAAGCAGACCAGACTCAGAGGGGTGACCCACTGCTTAGGCCATAGGTGTTCCAGAAAGGGCCACGAGGGTGCAGGTTTTCTTTGTAGCCACCAACTCCAGCAGGTGATTTCACGGATGAACTCTTCCCATCTGCTTAAAGTGATGTTAATCGGTGAAATCACCTGCTGGAGTTGGTGGCTACAAAGAAAACCTGCACCCTCTTGGCCCTTTCTGGAATCAGTTTGACACCTATGGCTTAGGCCATTCTAACAGTTACAAGGTTTTGCAAAATTTTACACAGCTGAAGAAAGAGAAAACAGGAAATCAAACAACATATTAATATAAAGAAGATGAGAAGTCCATGCAGGTGTCAGCACCACAGGCAGGGGTCATCCAGCATTCCTCACGCCATCAGTGGGCCTGTTCCCGTTACAGGATCACTTTCAAATGCAGACTGCAACATGCAGCACCTGCTTCAGGCCTTGTATGTCACAATCAGTCCGGCCCCTTGTGGTTTGGATCCATAAATTCTGTAATCCTATGTGATGTTCTTTGTACCTCGGACAGAGAGAAAAAGAGCAGAATCAGTCAGCTGGAAAAAACTACACCTAAGGTATAATTCATCAACAGTAAGTTGACATGAAAACAGAGAAATTACTAAGGTGAACGCCGGCCGCTAGCCCTAAGCTTCACTAACAGACCCCGAATTTAGATAAAGTTTAGGCCGAGACCTGTTCCATTGCAAGTAAAGTCTTTTCCAAACTTTTCTTTTGACCTGCTTTACTATGGTGCCTGGAGCTAAACTTTCAAGAAAAAAAGTTGACCACAGGAGAATAAATCGAAAGGGGAGATATGAAGTGGGGCACCAAGGAGGAAGAGAAGAGGGAGGGGCTTTGAGTAGTGAACTTGAAGATAAAGAAACAGGTTGTGTGTGTGTGTGTGTGTGTGTGTGTGTGTGTGTGTGTGTGTGTGTGTGTGTGTGTGTGTGTGTGTGTGTGTGTGTGTGTGTGTGTGTGTGTGTGTGTGTGTGTGTGTGTGTGTGAGGTGAATTGAGGTGAAGCTCAGCACTGCATGGATGAGTGAACAGAGTGTATACAGTCTGTCCCTTCTCTTTGGTGTAAAGTGCTGCTGATGCAGCAGACACACACTCGTGCACACACACATGCACACTGCAGGGGACTCTGCTGATGTCAGCCGACGGGATCACGGGAGCAAACCTTTTTCCTCAGTCTCATTAGATGCATTGAATAGTTTCCCTCTCAGCCTTTCTCAAGTGTTCATTCTGTTTCGGTTCTTGAACATTAACCACAAAAAAGGGGGAAACTGATGAATATATTTTTATTTGAGAGTGGACACTGTGCTCCAGCCTCATGATCCTCAGAGTGAGGGGGTACTGGTAATGGCGTGCGCATTGTTCTTTTGTGGTCAAAGTGCTTATTGAACTGTTCTAAAATGAACATGTACTTTATTTTAAACTTAACTAGATGCAACAAGACCTTCAACATCATGAACCTCAAACCGTATGTTAGCAGGAGACTAACGAAGAACACCTTTTAGAGCGTGATGTCTTTCCACAGAATGTCATGTGACCGTCACATGTAGTTTCTTTGGCTGCATGGACACATACCGTGTAACTGTCATGTCCTACATTTTTACTGCATGAAGCAAAAATCCCATTTTTGGTGGTGGTTCCATAAGGACCCATACTCATTCCTGAACTGTGGGGATGTGTCGGTTAGAGGAGCACGTTTCCTTACGCTTTCTGCAACTGAAATCAGCCTAGTGGGGGAGCCATCAGGTGAACTTGAACCGGCGACCTTCTAACCACTAATGCACCACTTGCCATCTGTGATGGTTCCATAGCGTAAAAAAAACAACAACTCCATTTTACAATAGAGATGCAAGAACTCATTTGGATTAAGATTAGGGTGAGATTAAGGTTAAGACCTGTGTCATCTCTTCCATTAGTCACTGACAGTTCATGTCTGTCTGGATTGTAGAAGTCCAATATTCACATAGTAAGGTGACATCGTGTGACTTTCTCCCTATTACAACCTTGTGACCTTAAGATTTATAAACATTGTTGCTTGTGCTTTTCTTTGTAATGTTTGTAATGGGTTTTGTGAAATGTGTAGAGTAGATAACTCTGTTAGATAAGGATTTGAGTTACCAATATTTACACCTTGGTTTGATCCCTAATCTCAGTCTACCCGGCTATAATTGGGCACCAGTCATAGCTGCGGAAGAAACTTGCATTGGACTTGTGTCTCGTCCATGAGGGGTCATAGACTCTCGACAATCCAGGCACCAGTGGACCTCAGGACCTACTATATAGGATTTATGTATTTTTGGTAACAACCAATATTGCCACATTTACTTTGAAAAAGTAATCCAGTTGCTGATTACTCCTTGAAAAAGTAACTTAGTTACTTTACTGAGTAGTCAGTTTTAAAAGTAAATAAGTTAGATTACTAGTTACTTTATTAGTTACTTTCAGCAGCTGCCGACAACAACCCCCCCGCCACCTCAGCATTGAAAATAATAACCCGTTTTGCCAAAACTCATTTTATAGTCACCCTTTCTTGATGTCAATGAACATGAATACTTGTTTTATTAAAAAAATAAAATAAACAAATTACCTCATTTTTAACTGTTGACAGTGCTGTAATGGTACAACTTACAATTTCTAACCTACATTGTTTATAAATGTAAGTATTAAATTCTTTCTAACATTTTTCTAACATTTAAATTCTTTCCAAACATTTTAGTTGTTGAAATTATTATTATTATTATTATTATTATTATAAGTAGTATTAGTAGTAGTAATGGTATGAAAAAATGTCTTTGAAAGTGGACCTTTAATCTAGGGCTGTTGTGGGGAGCTGCACCCCCCCCCCCATGCCCCCTTCCTCTGTGGATTCACCCCTGACTTACTGTTTGAGCAGAAGAATGAATAATGTTTATTTATGCAGAAAACATGACCTAATTGACAGGTAAGTTTTATCAGTGTCTTTTATGTCATGTCATCCTCAAAAAAGACTAGGTGCATTTGTATGGAAAAAAGAGTTAGTTGTAATGCATCGTGGATCAGCTGTTTTTAGCAAGGAGACACACAGTGGCTCAGAGTTTTCAAGAAAAAAAGCATAAAAATGTCTTTGCAAAACAATAGTTATGAGCGTCACCGTGCTTTGAGAGACATCTGTTTTTCAACTCAGAGCTGCTGCACAGTGGACCCGGCTCTGTGTTCGCAGCTTGCTGAAAGTGGGTGAAGTGCGCAGTAACTGAATGCAGACCTCCCCCTGTCCATGGGCCGATGTCGCAGACCAAACGGTCCACCCCTCAAAATTGGTCCACTCTGCCTCCACTGCGCATGTGCCATTTCGGAGCTGAGCCGCTCATCTAACACAGAGTCTCTTCACCCAAAGCAATCAAATGGATTAATGGGATTATTAACCTTCAGATGACAAGGTAAAACCTCTTAAATCATTCGAAAGTCAGGTTTAAGCAGAAACGAGGCTGTTTTAAGCAGAAACAAGGCAAAACTCAGTGATGCTATGAAACAACCGATGTGCAGTGAATGCATCAGCTAGCAGCTCATGTAGCTGTGGCTCTCTGATCGCTTGCTCTGTCTTTTATAATAAAATAATGCTGAATTTATGTGGAAAGCTTTTGTTGTGCAAAAGCTTCAGATATCTGTCGCTGAGACAAGTGATGACTGGAGTGCGGTTTTAAGCAGACTCGAGGTAATAATCTGTGAACTGCGGCTGATGACGCATGCGCACTGAAGGCAGGGCAGATCCATCTTTACGGGGGAATGTTCGGTCTGCGACACCGGATTTAATGCTGCAGTCGACTCACAATACAAAAATAATAGTAACTATAACTCATTTGGAAAGATTAACACGTTAGATTACTCGTTACTGGTCAGATTAGAGTAAGGCATTACTAAGTAAAACCTAACCGGCATCACCCAGTAAAGTGGAATATCTCACAACGTTGACAAAAGTGAAATGGATCATCTTTGGCTTTGGATCATCACCAACATTTATTATTGTTATTATTATTTTTTTTTTTTTTCTCGTTTCATTCCCCACCCTTGCACCAAGTTTCATCACATTCAGTCCATGATTATGTGAACAAACAACAGACGTGGTTAAACCATAACCTCTGTGGTAGAGGAGTTGAAATGTTTTCTTTGTAGGAGTTGAGCAGACATCGAGGATCTACAGTCCCTTATTTATAGAATGGGGCTTTTCCACAGCACACTGAGTCAGTGTTTTGCTAATGAGGTCATTATGTGTTTGTGAAGTCAGGTGATCAGCATCATGTGTTTAGAGAGAAATGGATTATCTGTTGATAGAAAGTTCAGGGACCCACCGACAAACCCTTCTGTCTCTAGTTTTCCTGTAACTGTTTTTCTTCTGTTTGCACCATTTTCTCTGTAATCTCCTTTTGCCCTTCTGCCATCTTTACATTCTTTTTTCAGTCTCTTGGTGTCAGAAATGTGTGCGTGCCCTGGCAATGGCATTGATCCTGAGCGGAGGCAGTCAGACGCACAAAGACAGTCTGTCCTGCTTTTAATTTCAGTGTACCTCCCTCTTCCCTTTTCTCCAAGTAGGCTCATAATAGGAAATGCCCCCTTTATCTCTACGGGCAGCGACTTATTAATAAAAGCCGCAGACAAACAAGGTGTGGTGCACCGCTGAGCCTGGACTTTGATCAAATGCAGCAATACTACACTGTGATTTTCTGCCATTATTCTGTTTGAGTCCGTCAGTCAGGTTGAAGTATCACTGCTGTATTTCTGCTTCTGTAGTATTGTTCCTCTGTCGGTTACATACTGGTAGGTACTTATGTTGTTGCTCATCATGTGACCAAATAGCTGAAGCAACGCATGTTGAGATGAGGGATGGGTCAATAATAATAATGCATTGCTATGGCATCTACGGTTGGTTGAAGTAACTTTTTTCGACTACTCGATTTAAATTTCTGTTTTCAAAAAACCCTCTAAAATATATATCTGCCAACATAATAATTATGAAATGAATTTTCACACTTTATTTGCAGAGCGGGTCACACAGAACTCTGACTTTAATATGAACAGAGAAGAAATTGCTCTTCTTTGAGTTTATTGGTGCCACACAGTGCATGAAGCCTTTATCTAGCGGGTTATTGTTGTTCGTTTTTTCCTGATTCCCTTTTGTCAGTTTGTCTTTAGCCTGATTGCAAATGGCTGTTTACGGCAATGACCGTGTTTCTTAATGGAATATTTATGCCCCATGAGAGCGTATTTGTGTGGATGGAGTGCGGAAAAGATTGAACACAACGGTTTGCAACACGGGAATTGTAGAAAAGCAAGAGAAGCGCGCACTTATCGACATTCAGTCTCTTTGCTCATATTTTCTCTGAGGGACTTCTTACATCTGCAGATCGTGGAGGGAATTTACTCTCGATGTGTTTTCCCTCCTTTATTGTTCCGTGGGTTCATTGAATAGGCCGCTTGTTGGTCAGCTGGTTATTGTACGTCCCCATCAAAATGAGACAGTGGTTGGTCAAGATGGGGAGATGGGGGAGATGAAAAATGGAGAAAGACAAAGAGAAGCAGTGAGTCTCTGAATGAATGAGTAAATACATTTGGAGAAAAGATGTTTGAGCCAAGTGGAAGAACAAAGAGGTGATTGTTGAGGTCAATGAGGGACATTTCTTTTCCTGGACAGTTGGTCCTTGAAATTGTTTCATCAGGGTTCATGTTGAGTTCATCACTAATGAAAGAGAGAAAAATACTAATTAAGACAGTTATTATTATTTAGCAGAAACAATAGAACTATTATTGACCAGGGTTAAGTGGACATTTTGAAGATGACACTCAGGTAATACTGGCTGTTATCAACAGTTGTGGTTGATCTGCAGATTGTACTTGTGCTGGCTTTTTGCACAGTCACGACTCCATTCCAGCAGCCTCTAATTTAGCTAATTATGAGTATGTTATGTGATTGACCAGACCTTCACAGTAACTGCTCAATGACATTTATGGCATCAAGATCATCCATCTGATCAAAGACTACAGGTCAAAGTCAAAGGTAAATGATCAGGATCAAAGAAGAATTAGGAGGATAAATTGTCAGTAAAAAGATCAACAATCAAAGATGAGACTTCAGGATCAAAGCTCAGACCCAAATATCTCAATTCATGTGATCAGGGCTCAGAGGCGAACATAAATAGTCAAAGATCACTGATCAGGTTGAAAGGTGAAAGCTCAGGGTTTAAAGGAGGCTGCAGAGCCATGCCCTCTGTGAATACCTTTCCAGTTATTTTTTTTACTATTGTGTTTGTACATTTTGCTCATTACATAAATGGATGGATTGCAGGTGCTACACACGCCAAGGGTGTTTTGTGTTTTGCTGTTGTCTTAACTCAAGTCAGAAGCTTTTAGAAGCTTAACTTTTTCTGGATGTAGAGGGACTGAGGGGCAATTCTGTGGTAACGGAATTACAACAGCAGCAAAATCTGGACATATGGCATCTAACCATGACAGATTAGCTCAGATTGTAATTCCGTTACCGTAGAATTGCCCTGAGAGTTTCTCATGAAATTGGAAAAAGTGAGAGCTAGATGAAAACAGTTTACTTTCCAGCTTTTGAGAAAGGAGATGACAGATGGACCTTCTTAAAAGCAAGAAAAACAGCGGGGAGCTGAGCTGAGCTACAGAGAACGATGACATGAAAAGGTCTGGAGCCTGCACCACCCAGAGGAACCGCAGAAAAAATGGAAAGGAAGCGATAAGAGGAGTTAAAGAAATAAAGGATTTGATATGAGGTGAAGATAAAAAGAGGTTGATGGGAGACGATGATAAGCGAAAAGAAGAAAAGACAGTGGAAATGGGATCCCTGGGTTGTGAAGTGAAGAAAAGTGCTTTACCATCTTCATTCCAGTAGACGGTTTAGGATGAAGCTTTGAGGATCATGAATAATTTGTAATGCAGAGAGACTTTCCATGATAATAATCTGCAAACACAGGAGCCAAGAGACAGAAATTCCAACACAAAGCTTTCCTTTGACCACACGAGATGACACTTGAACTCATTAAAAACTCAGCATTTATTGCTGACCTGAAAGAGTGCAGGAAGTGACAGTGAAAAGTCCAGGTTGTAACCAAGGGGAAAGCGCCTGTGCTGAAAAATGAAGCAAATGCAGAATTGCCAAAACCTGCAGTTCCTCGAATGGCCACTTGAGGGTGGCTAAAAAGACCCTCATTAGACTTAGGTTTATACTCGTTTTGATTGTCATTCAGTAAAAACATCACAGATGGTCACAGAATGAAATATCGATGCACTTCACGAATAGATAAAAACACAGAGTAAAGCACAGAATATCAGTCCAAGGTGTGTGATAGTGATCATTCTTTTTTTAACCTATCAATAACTCTGCATCGGTGTATACACAACATGCAATAATAAATAAAGGACACAGGATACTGCACATATGAAGATGCCACAAGGATAAAGTTGCAACCAGATGCTACCGTGTATTCTATATCCTACATTCTGTATTGCACAGTTTTTTTTGTACCATTTTGTATTTAACTGTCTTATGGCAGTTGGGTAAAAGTTGTCCCTGAATCTGCATGTTTTGCAATTCAGGCTACGGTACCATCTACCTGAGGGCAGGAGGCAAAACAGATTAAAGGGATGTGAAGTACCCCTGATTATCCTTCTTGCCCTGGACAAACAGTACTGTTCTGCCAGTTCACTAATTGTTGGCAGCCTGACCCTAATACTCTTCTCTGCTGCATGGTAAAATATCCAATTTTACATCAGAAATAAACATGTTTATAATGTAGTACCAAAAAAAACATATTACTATTTCATTTGTAGGTGAGCAAAGTTGGCACTTGTTAGCAAGTATTGATAACTAAGTAACATTACCACAGATATTGAGGCAATATGCCTGGCATAGCATTTCATACCTGCACTTAAGCCACCCGCTATAAAAACCACTCCCCAGTTTGCAAAAATACATGTTAACGAACCACCTGGTTAATATAGATTGTGTTAGCTAGCTCAGTAGCTAAACTTTAAGATAGGTGGCCATATTTGGACTTAATTTGTCCTGACCAGGTCATGCCAGTCTTGCCCACACTAGATGGAGTGGGGCACCGCCAAGATGACAGCATTCAAAACCAACACAACTGAGCTTCAGTCCTGCTCTTCAGAAACCTGTGGGTGATGTCACAGAGGGTTTGTTCATTATATATAGGGCCATAACAGAAGATAGGCTTCAGTTCAACTAAAAATGATTCTTACTAAGCCAGTTTGGCAAATCCACCTTTTATTCTGCTCTGTTACCAGTATAAACCAGCACAGTAAGGTCATTGCTGTTAAAGACATTTATTCCCCGTTTGTGTGTCATGTTTGACAAAGAACAAGCTGCAGCGTTTCTGCAGCACTTATGCAAGATGCACAGAGGAGGTGCAAACTCCACGACAGCTTCTATTTGTCAATTTGCACGTCTCACATCCCCACAAATTCACCTTTCCCCAAAGTTGTGGTGACACATAATCATACCCAGACTTAAAACACACACCCGGTCATAAACTGGGAAATTAAAAGCCTGACTCACAGCTCAGAACAAACGAAGCAGGGGGATTAGCTTCTTTTAAACCATGTTATGAGAGTTATTTTTAGGCTTTAGTTAACAATGCCTCATAAAAACAAAGCTGGAAGTAGGGGTAGCTCTCAGTGGGATTTTGTACTGCACTGATTTTGAATTGTAATTTGGTTTGTATTTTTATTTTTTGCATTTTGTTTGATTTTTAAGAGGTTTCATGTGAAAAGTGATATATTGGACATTTACGTTATTTGGGGCTGTCTTGCAGGAGTGAATGCAAGTTATTAAGTATGACCCTAAGTAAGCCCTTAATGTGTGTCATCGACTGTATGTAATGACAGACACAGTGAGTTGTGATATTGGTTGGTGATCATGTTTGGTCAGATGGGGGTTGTTGACCCCAAAATGTGAATCTGCTGCAAATTGTGAATATCCGCAAACCATTAATGAAATTTATGCAAACCGCGAATATCCGCAAACCGTTAATAATTTTGCTGCAACCCGTGAATGAAATATCCCACAAAATGTGAACACAGGTCTCGTAAAATTTAAGTCACAAAACGTGAATATCATTCATAATATACAGTGCTCTCCAAAAGTATTGGAACACTTTGTATTTCACACATTTTAATTGTTTTATGCCATTTCAAATACACAAAAAAGTACAAAAAATAAACATTTCTAAAATTATCTTACTTAAACCCAAACTCAAAGCAAATCTGTGCACCTTATTATAAATTAATTAAAAATATAAAAGCCAAGATGGTGGGTTGCATAAGTAATGGAACACTTTGGTATACCTGTAAATAATCAGTTTTATTGCCAGTTTTCTTCAGACAAGTCAGAGGATGGATACATGAGCATTTCCAAGTTACTGAATATGTCTTGGACTTTATTTACATCAATTATGAAGAAATACAATCAGCATGGAACTCTATGGTAAATCTGTATGGAGTAGACAGTTCTCAAAAACCGAGTGACTGCAAGAAGGAGACGAGTGAGGAAAGACACCACGACACCCAGACAACCCAGAAGTTATAGGCTTCCGTGGCTGTGATTGGAAAAATTGTGCATAGTGCAAGTTTTGCATTTTGTATCCCCAGTTATACAGCTTCACCAAAACATCAAATCTCGGCTTGCATCTCAGATGTACCTTCTGGCAAATTGTAGCTGAAATTTCCGGTCTTCTTTTTAAGAAAATCCTAAGTTACCACTGGGTTAGACCTTGGGAGTTGAAATCCACATTGTGTTTACATTTTCTTCACCACTTGACTGCTATATACCATAAATAACGTGTCTTTTCATTACACGTTATTATTTGTACTACTGTCTTGTTTTTGGCACTGCCATGATGCCATAGTGTTGTTGACCATGTTGTCTATTCACTATAATGCTACTAACTGCATTATGACGATGTGATTAATCCTTTGAAATGAATAGTATTTAAATGAAAATTTAAACATTTGTGGTCATGTCAAGGTAAATATCATGCGTGACTATGTAATGTCACAAAAAAACAATAAACAATGTCAGTTGTTTTTAATTCAAACTGGAAAGGTGTTGTGGTGAACTCGCAGTTTAACGCCACATGCTGCTCGGCTAGTGACCTAGCTAATAAAAGTAGCTAACTCAGCCACAAACCAAAGTTGTTACATTGAATCAAAATGCATTCAGCATTGCAACAGCTATAAGTATTGTAAGTATTGTTTACTTTTCAAACTTTATTTTTTGCACTTTTTATTACTCTAAATGTGTAAATGTGCACTGTTACATTGTTTTGCACTGTTATATTGTTTTGGATGATGCAAATTTTCAATTGTTTTTTTGTTAATTTACACAATTTTAAGTTAAGCAATAGCACTACAGAGAAAGATTTATTTTTAAAGAATTTTTTTTATTTTATGCTTTATTATTTTATGCTTTGAAGCAGGACAGAATGCTCATATTGAAATTGAGAGTGAAAATTTATTTTGCACTAAAAATAAATTGCTAAATAATAATTTGTTTTCCACGTGTTCATATCAGAACAAATGCATGTATGCATCTACTTAAATTCAGGGTCAAGTCAACAGTCAAATGGTTAAAAATCATTTCACACAGACGCTGGGAAGGGTGAAGGCAATGGTCGGTCGGCCCTGGCGGTGAGGTGTCCCTTATTTATTTTTCAGAGTTGGTAATTAGCTACAAGTGACCAGCTGCCATTTATTTTCAATCAGGAAGGGCATTTTGCAGCAACAGGAGGCAATGGTTGTTATGCTGCCAGCCAAATGGGGCCAAAATAGACAAGACGTCTGTTTTATGCAAATACTGACCAACGTGACATGGCGACATCAAGTCAGAGTAAAAAGATAGTGTGACATCGGCCAGCTGCTCGCTTGAAAAAAATAATCCAAGATGGCAGAAAAATGCTACAGAATAGCTGTATTTCTGTAAAAATCTGATATATTTGGCATTTTCTCATATATTTTGCAAAGATTGGTGAGAAAGAAACACTTCTAGATCTAAAAATGCTGTTTCTGTAACCGGATAGCACCCCTGAAGTGATTTATAAGACATCTTATGGAGATGTTAGCATGCTAGCTAGCGAGACAAGAACATCACTGTGAAAGATGTGGGACTGAAACAAATCAAGCAGTCTGGTTCTGTTAAGCCATCAAGCATAGAGTTAAAACTCATAGTAACAGTGTCGGTTTTTTCCATACTTTATAATCTGTCATTAAAGATTGTGTACATTAATGTCAAGCAACCATGAACTGGCCACACCCAAACAAACGCCAGCTGCTTGTTTCCCGTGACTGTAGGGTTACATTCTGAGGTTTACTTTGGTTTCATTTTTGGTTTTGGCAGTGGATGGTAGCACGGCATCCATGTATACATCCATACACACGTGGATGATATATTTGTGTATGATCACAGTTCTTGCTGTATTACATCAACAAACAGAAGATAGTCTTGGACTGTAACATAACCCCTTCCTGTGGTGGTTTCCCAACAACACCGTCACTGTTCCAGAAACTTCACCTCCCATTAGTTATGATGTTGCCCTTTCCGATTTACTTTGAGTTTTTGTTCCTGGCGGTTATTTCTGCGCTGTCCTCTTGCATCTACTGTTAGTTGTGAGGACTGTAGCCTGGTCATCTCTTTGAGCATTGTTATCCTGCTTGTGCTTCACCAACCTGACGTCGTCATCCATGCATGCATTGATTTAATCACACTGAATTCACAGGAAGGCAGATTGCAGTGCTGCCGAATACACATCTGTTGAACATGGAGGCGTTATGCGCAACTGCTTTTGTGGCGATTTCAGCAAATATTAATTTGAGTTTGAAAAATAATACAGTTGATGCAGCTGTATTTGAATATACAGTAGCATTTGATATGCTATTGATATGTACTGTATGTCGTTGCCTCTGTTGATGCATTGCTGCAGCTCATAATCTGTTTTTGAGCTTTTGTTGGTACTCTGTGTTGAATTGTCTTGCTGTTATCTTATGAGAAATTGCCTCGATATTATAACGGCATCAATTTCCATTTCTCAATGCGAGGTAGCATGTTGACCATCCAAGTAACTCGAGCAGAAGAGCTGCAGAGTGTGTTGCTGTGAATTCTGATGCATTCAGGCTTGTTTTTACCTTTTAACTGACGTAAGATTGTGATTTTGTGTGCAAATTTGAGATGCCCATGAATTCTCTGAATATATATATATATATGCAGAAGGCATGCTGTCATCTTGTTTTAAAGACCGTGTACATTGAAAAGTCTGCTTTACTATACTCTTGGCAGCAAGTAAATGGAGAAGCACAGAGTTTTGTCCCATTTCGTCATCCTCAAGACCTCATCTCCCAGGGTTACAGGGTTGCTAGGGGATGGATGGATGGACTAGCATCACCAATGTGCTGAACAGGCATGTAGTTGCTCCACATCCTGATTACCTACTCTTCGTTTTTCCTTAGCTCCATCCCTTTTCAGTTGTTGGACTTACACAATAAATAAAAATATATTAATTTATTTCTAAACATAAAGCCATAGAGTTTTGTGCTCCAAATCTCTGCAGTTGCTTTTGTAAAGGCAAAAATTTATGGCACATACTTGAAGATTGAGAGAATTTGTATACATGTTTATTATGGCACATTGGGAAAGTATTCGCAGCGCTTCACTTTTTCCACATTTTGTTATGTTGCAGCCTTATTCCAAAATGCAGTAAATTCTTTTTTCCCCTCAATATTCTACTCACAACACCCCATAATGTTGTTGTTTTCCTTTCGGCTGCTCCTGTTTTGTTTGGGGTCGCCACAGTGGATACAGCCAAATCCGCATTGGTATTTGTCACAGGTTTTATGCCGGATGCCCTTTCTGACGCAACTCCAGTGTAACCTGGAGAAACACACACAGCCGCTGGTGTTCCAAAGAGGTCTCCCATCTAAGTACTAACCAGGTCACTCACTGCTTAGCTTCTGAGATCTGACTTGATCAGGCTGATACAGAGCAGATCGGCTGCGCACCACAACATCCCATAATGACATGAAAAAAGGTTTTGTTTTTTTTTGCAAATTTATTAAAAAAACTAAGAAATCACACGTACATAAGTATTCACACCCTTCACTAAATACTTTGTTGATGCACCTTTGGCAACAATTACAGCCTCACATCTTCTTGAATATGATGCCACAAGCTTGGCTCACCTATGGGTAGTTTTGTCCATTCCTTTTTGCAGCACCTCTCAGGTTGGATGGGGAGCGTTGTTGTACAGCCATTTTCAGATCTCCCCAGAGATGTTCAATCAGATTCAGGTCTGGGCTCTGGCTGGGACACTCAAGTACATTCACAGGGTTGTCCTGAAGCCACTCCTTTGATATCCTGGCTGTGTGTTTAGGGTCATTGTCCTGCTGAAAGATGAACCATCACCCCAATCTGAGGTCAAGAGCGCTCTGGAGCAGGTTTTCATCCAGGATGTCTCTGTACATTGCTGCATTCATCTTTCCCTCAATCCTGACTAGTCTCCCAGTTCCTACCGCTGAAAACATCCTCACAGCATGATGCTGCCACCGCCATGCTTCACTGTAGGGATGGTGCCTGGTTTCCTCCAAACATGATGCCTGGCATTCATGCCAAAGAGTTCAATCTTTGTCTCATCAGACCAGAGAATTTTGTTTCTCATGGTCTGAGAGTCCTTCACGTGCATACTGGTAAATTCCAGGTGGGCTGCCATGTGCCTTTTACTAAGGAGTTGCTTCCATCTGGCCACTTTACCATACAGTCCTGATTGGTGGATTGCTGCGGAGATGATTGTCCTTCTGGAAGGTTCTCCTGTCTCTCAGAGGAATGTAACTGTGGCAGAGTGACCATCGGGTTCTTGGTCACCTCCCTGACTAAGGCCCTTCTTCCACGATCACTCAGTTTAGATGGGCGGCCCGTTAGGAAGAGTCCTGGTGGATCCGAACTTCTTCCATTTACAGATGATGGAGACCACTGTGCTTATCGGGACCTTCAAAGCAGTAGAAATGTTTCTGTGTACTTCCCCAGATTTGTGCCTAGAGACAATCTTGTCTTAGAGGTCTACAGACAATTCCTTTGACTTCATGCTTGGTTTCTGCGCTGACATGCACTGTCAACTGTGGGACCTTATATGTAGACAGGTGTGTGTCTATCCAAATCATGTCCAACCAATTGTATTTGCCCCAGGTGGAGTCCAGTTAAGCTGTAGAAACATTTCAAGGATGATCAGTGGAAACAGGATGCACCTGAGCTCAATTTTGAGCTGCATAGCAACGGCTGTGAATATGTATATGTGATTTCTTAGTTTTTTATTTTTAATAAATTTGCAAAGCTCTAAAAAACAACAACAACAAAAAAAACCCAACTTGTTTCGCGTTGTCATTATGGGGTACTGCGTGTGGAATTTTAAGTAAAAAAAAAAAAGAATTTCATCCATTTTGAAATAAGGTTGTAACATAACAAAATGTGGAAAAAGTGAAGCGATGTGAATACTTTCTGGATGCACTGCATAGTAGATGTTACTCAGACAAGGAAAACAATTCTATGTACTGAGTTTAATGCCAAACAACATGTAATTAAAGTGTTGATATAGTGCAAACCAGCTTTTCATTTACCTTTAACACTTAAATATAGTTAGGGATTACATGTTAAACACTATCAAACTGTTACAATTCAGTGTCTTAGCAGGGACAATGTACCCTGTTATGACCAATGCATAGCCTAAAACAGTTGATTTTAGCTTCCTGCATTATATGTCAAGAGGGCCATGTCTGGATTTAGCTTGCAACCATCCATGCAGAGAACCGGTCCATCCCCACCTCACAAAAGAAACCATCTCTCTGTCACAGCCGGTTGAAACATTGGTCTGACAGTTGATATTCTCCAGCCGTTGGAGTCCCCAACATGGAGGCACCTGTGTGCTGGATCATGCCCAGAGAAATGTGCAACATGGACTAGATGCCGTAGCTGATAGTAAGTCCCTTCGGCTGCTCCCTTGTTTGCACTCGGGGTCGCCACAGCAAATCCAAGGTGGATCTGCATGTTGAATTGGCACAGGTTTTACGCCGGATGCCCTTCCTGACGCAACTCCACATTACATGGAGAGATGCTGTAGCTGATGTTCCCTCACAACTGCATATGATATGCTTCATCTGATTCTCCCTGACACAAAGTCCTTCCAGTGGTACCCAAGGATCCCCTGAAGAGACTTGGTACCAAAGACGGGTAGTCGCTGCATATAAGGTTACTGGGAAGACAAATCCAGTATAAAATGATCCATAATATTTCTGTGGTTGAGTTTGTCTTTTTGCTGCTGCACTAACAGGGTCTATTCTGTCAAGCACAATGTTTCATCTTCCTCCTGCTGCTTAACCCAGCCCGACCGTTTCAATTTGATTACAATTAGCAGACAATGAGTCACACAATACCAACACAGTTCCTCTTTGTTTCCAATTATTGGGTTTATCCTGATGGACAAATCTGTTTCTTCTCACTCAGCGGTGGATTCCATTTACTAAAAGCTCAAATAATCATAATGCACCATGAGGACGAATGTTGTTTTTACTGTGCCTCACAGTGAGGAGGAGGAGGTGGTGTGAGACGCCGGCACAGAGGGCATGTCTGGGAGCTGTATTACTCTGCGTAGTAAAGGATTATAAGAGAATGACAGCACATGTGCTTAAAGGCCAGTGTTTGTACGTGTACGTGTTTTCATGGGTCTGTGCCGTGTTCGTCACTGGTGCTCGCCGTGACTCGCTGTTGTGGCATTCAGAACAGCTGCTGCTGCTGCTTTAGTCACCGTCTACCTGCAGACGTATTGCGTAGAACAGAAAAATCAAAACACTGAATTTACTGTATGTTCACACCTACAGCACTGTTTAAGTGGGAAATATTTTCAAGAACATTATTTTCACACATAATGTAAATGAGCTGTCATAGTCATATATACGTACATGTATAAAATGGCATCCTTTCTGGCAGAAATTCAAAATTCCTGTTGTTTTTCATCTGCATGCAGCCACGATCAAATTTATCTCATTTTAAGGCTGTGAAGCAGTTGGCTGCGCTGTCAGCTGTTCTTCACGGGTCAGCGGGCTAATTAACGCCACATGTAACACGCGTTGCATCTCAGCCTTTTCCTGTCGCCACCTGCAGCTTGTAAAACTCAGATCAGTTTTGAAAAGCACAGTCAGTCAGACAGGTTCGTCAATCATACATAAATGCAGCATCTGAGTCAGTGATGACCGTCTCTGTGCTCACTCATGAATGCACGCTTGCATCAGTTCTTAAATCTGCTGCACTATTGCGCATCCTGCGTTCTGACGGGACTAAATAAGAGATGGCTTCAAAAATTTTAAATAAAACATAACATTTACAATACACCATGCACGCCCTGTCTGTGCTTTCAAAGACATTGTGTCACAGTGCAAAACCCACTCACATTTATAAACTGATTTCATTTTACCAGCGTTGCAGGTTGCAGTGTTTGTGGTTGTGTCTGTCCATATGTGGGCAAAATAACCCAAAGAGGTTTGATCTGATTTAAGACAAACTTGGTGAAATCTTTGATGGTCATCCAAGAACAGTGTCATTTGACTCGGAGAAAAATTGGTTAAAATTCAAAGGACAAAATTTTGGACCACTGCTTATATCAAATCTGGGGATAAGCACCAGCACAAATAGGCCTCAGGGCCTATACAGGACTTACTTATTATATCAAAAGGATATTTATTAGAATGGGTATTTCAAGGACTAGAATAAAGATCCAGCTATTATTACTATTAAACACTAATATGGAGTCATATCACCTTTCTACGGGGTCCATGACCTTTGTCCTTGGTGATCTAGAAAGGTCAACCTCTTCTAGAATGGCTATTTTTGGAAAATGGGCATGTGTTTACAATTAAACACAACTATGACGTGACATCCCACTTAATTTTTTTATGATCTGTGACCTTGAAAGGTCTACTGGTCACATGACCTTTCTGCTTTGGGAGACAATTCGGGGTTTTCACGTATCCCATAATCCCTTGCGCGCCACAGAGTCGCTGCAGTCAAAACAACATAAAGAATCCACATGATGACAATTGTAAATTAATATTATGCTACAAAAATGTAATTTTTTATGCTTTTCGTCACGTTAATATTAGACTGCTGCATGATACCCTGAAAACTTGCTAAAACAATTATAACAAATAATCTGTGTCTGTTACGTTTAATCTGCGTGGAATTTAATAAACGCAAACTGAATTTCAGACATATTATATATATATATATATATATATATTAGTCTGGAACAAAGAGGACAAACAGTGTTGTAAAGAACAATAATCAAGACGTTAAAGAGCAAACTTCACTTTCCCCCAGAACGACATGATCAGGAAGCGATTGAAGCTCACAGCAGCTCCCATTCAAAATAACGGAGAGACAGCCTGTGATTTTCACATGTTTACATAAAACAAACACAATAACAACGTCTAAAAACCCAGAGAATATATTCACGAGAGTTTTAGATACAATATAAAAATAGTTTTATGTTGCGATGTTAATGCTGTTGTCCGTGTGCAGCGGTTAAAGTGCAGCGTGATCAGAGCGCCTCAATGCAGTTCTCAATGTTACTGAGATCTCGCAGCGCAGCGACCTCTCCGAGATTTTGCGGGATTTGAAACCTGAAAAGCCTCAATAATGATTAAACATGGTGGAATAGTTGTGTGTTAGTCAAAGATAAAGTGTTTCCATTTTGGACAGAATTGATCAAATGTTGAAGCTACATGAAACCAGTCGGGTCCAAAGGTGTTTGGACATTGGCGGTTTTTGTAATTGTTGCGTCTGTTCACTACCACCCCGGATTTGAAATGAGACAATCAAAATGTGTTTGTTGTGCAGACTTTCAGGTTTAATTCAAAGGATTTAACAAAAAAATATCACATGAACCATTTAGGAATTCCAGCTATTTTTATGCACAGTCTTTCCATTTCCAGAGCAAAGACGTAATTGGGCAAATTAAATGTAAGAATTATTGTTCGCACAAATTGTCACTTTTACAGCCAGTTTTGTACTGACTAGTTCCACAAATCTTTAAGACATACACACTGCATGGTAAAGCGTTCTGGAGTTGGTATAGTTCCCCAAAACTGGTGTCCGTGCAAGAAGGCGACTTGTGAGGAAAACCGCCAAGGCACCCGTGACAACTCTGACATCACAACAGTTACATTTTTCTACCACAAGACATTTATAGGCTTTTGTGGCTAATTGACGAAACTGTGCATGGTGCAATTTATTTATTTATTTATTTTTGGCTGTTGTACCACATCACAGCTTCATGGTGGCGTGGAACACAGTACAGACTAGAGACGTGATTACTGGCTTAAATTAGGCACTCAAACTTTCTGTTTCCTCCCAGTTAAACATTTTTATATAGCGGCTGAGTGGATCCTTTCATTTGATTGGTGTTTTGTATCTCACGTGACATGGATTATTCGTCCTATTTGTGTTGCATTGCATTTAGTGTGCAGTTTGGTTCCATTTACCGTGCAAATTTGGTTCCATACGTTTTGTACCCTTGTACGCTGCCTTTAGCTAAATATGATGGAGTTTGCTTTGCTGACGGACAGTGATTTGAAAGGGCTAATTGATGGTCCTAATTCACTAAAAAACAAAACAAAACCAAAAAAAAAACAAATCCACTATGCCGTAAGCCGTCTGGAAGCATTAAGAGCTGTTAGGGTGATGAGAATGAAGTTAGGGTGAAAAGATGGACTAACTTCTGACGTGATTTTTCGCTGGATTGAAGTCTTCTTTTTTTGGAAGTGCACAAAGTCAGTGCACGGCATCACGGACTACATCGTCTGAATTATTTTTGAACTATCTAACTGTTTTTCCAAGTTGACTGGGAACAATTTTGGACTCCTATTTAAAGTTCGTGTTGGTCTGTTGATGTCAGAGGACCAGTGAAGTACATAAAAATGTAAGTCCCTTTTCTGTTGTTTATAAGTTAATATAATATCAAATGACACACATCTATTTTAGCCATTATATAAAACAAATAATGAATGTTGACTAGAACATTCCAACTTTCACCTCATGAACTATTTGTACCATTGAGCTCATAAACATTCATTATTTGTATAATACTAGAAATGCATGGAAATTCCTGCTTTGACCTTTAACCTCGCTGAAATGACTCCTCTGTATCAATCTAACACAATGTAAAGAAAGAATTTTGTTCATCTGATGGTGATGTAATGCAGCAAAGAAATGTGTTTTGGTCATAATATGAAGAGGGTAAAAAAATCAACATGATACAACTAGTCCACAGTTATCTTTGTGTGTGTCATCAGATAGTGCACATGGTGAACAGATTTGCATAGTTAGGGCATTTTTTTAGTTCTACCCTTTTTTTCAGGAGGTTAAATCAATTCTCCCTCTCCGTTCAGTTCACACCTCCTGCTTCCTTTTCTTTGTATTGCTTTCATTTTTTTATGTAAATCTATAACCAAGAGATGGGGAAGTGGGGGGGGGGGGGGGGGGGTGAGGGGGTTGCACCAGCTTCAAACATCTGTTATAAACTTCCTGTACTGTTTTTGGAGGGGTCTTTACATGAACGTTTGTCAGTTTGAAACTTTATTTTATTGGTGTCTGGCAAGTTTAACAGCCCATCATATATCATACGGTGAGTTATGGGACCAAACTCTGGAATGTAGTAACATGAGAAAGCGTTTAATGTCATCACTTTGACTGTCTTAGTGCTTTCGTTTAAGGTTGGAAAAATCAATATGGAACCAAGTAATAAAACTAATGAGACAAGCTGTAAGCAATCTACTTGTATCAGCTTTCGGGCTGAGCTTAGTGCTGTCCTTCACATCATCAAACAGTTTGTTCCACTGTGTCCGCATTTTATTGGATTTTAGATTTGTGAGTCGCTTGTGTTTCTGCATTAAAATTTGTCAAGGCTGGTGATGGTTTGATACAAGAAACAGTAGGAGACCAATGCAAACTCGCAGACATGGTTGATTGTGGAGGATAAATAGCTTTATCTGATGACCAGGCAGTGGGTTTGGTACACGTGAAGTCAGACATACAGGCAGAGGTATCAGACATGGAACAGGCAGGGTCAGTGGCGGTCCTAGCGTGATTTACTCCCCGGGCGAAACCCCCTGCGTCCCCCCCACACACACACACACATACTAACATGGCCACCACCTCCGCCCCACCACCCATGAAAACACTAACTTCGTCCAGAACACCCACAATCCCACAAATTAACTCACAACAGCTATTTTCAAGAACAAATTTCCGGTTTTAATGACTACTGCAATAACAAACACAAAGATAAACAATAATTACTTCAATAAAGTTTTTGAACATAAAAAAAACAAAAACTCAACTATGTACACTACAGGTATTTAAGAAAGCACAACTGCACTACAGCACCACCCGATGGTCAAAATATTGCACGTCATTCAGTTTTACCAACAGAGTGCACTTTGCATTATCATAGAGTACCATTCACCATAATGAACAAGACTTAAACCTCCATTAAAGTCGCACCATATAAATAACAAAAGAAATTAAACAATCTGTATATTACAGAATACCATGAAATGACAAAAAAATGTACAAAAAACCCCTATACATTAAAGTGGCAAAAATGGTAAAGTGCAATCATGTATCATAAATAAATGAACTAACGACAGAGGTAAATTCTGTACCCACTACTGTACACATAAGAAGAAATAACAAACACTATTGTGTATCATAAGTAACAGGAAGCAACAAGTGAAGAAGTTAACACTCTTTAAAGGCAAAAATGGCAAACCACAATAATTTGTCATAAATAACAAGAAGTGCAAAAGAAGTAAGAGGAAAACAGTCTATATACAAAAGTTTGCAGAAGGGCATCATAATTGTTTGCCCCAGTGCTCACTATCTGTGATGTGAAATTCCATCGAGTAGCAGCATTTCTGGGCAACCTTGAGCAGCCTGCAGACTCAAGAAAAGACATCCTCTTTGTGGATTTTGAGAAAAATAGAAATAGAAAGCCTTTATTGTCATTATACACAGCAAACACAGTCTGCATAGTACAACAAGATTAGGGGGGCTGCTCCTTAAAAAGTGCACGCAGTGCAATACCAGACAATATAACATGAATAAACAACAATATCACATCAGGAAACACGTGAAGTCCTTTGCTGAAAAGTAAAATTGTGTAACATGTGGACAGTGTAAACTGTGTAGCAATTGAGAGAGTGCAAAAGGAAATGTAAAACTGTATGACAACTATAGGCAATATAATAAACAATGGAACAACTGAAAAATGTGCAAAAGTCCTGTGCTACAAATGAGATAGATATGGTGCGACTCAGTACCTAATATAGTCCATTTTGAGTGCTGATTATTGGGAACTGGGATGACAGTAGCGGATTTTAAGCAGGCTGGGATGAGGGCATGTTCTAGTGACAGGTTGAAAATGACAGTGAAGGCCTGTGCTAGCTGGTCAGCACATGCCTTGAGCACCTTCCCTGGTACTCCATCCGGGCCTGAAGCCTTCCTGGGGTTCACAGCCCGGAGCACTCGTCTCATGTCCTCATCCGCTAGGGTAAGTGGGGGGGGACTGGAGGCTGGAATGGGTTGTAGTGGGGGTTGGGGTGTTGTGGTTGAGTGCCGTGCCTGAGACTCAAAATGGGCATAGAAGCTGTTCAGTTCCTCTGCTAGTGCCAGATCTGAGTTCCCTGGTGTTGCATCACAGCCTCTGTAATTGGTGATCGACTGCATGCCCTGCCACACCTGTCGGGGGTTGTTAAGCTGGTCCTCTATCCTCCTCTTATGCTCCGCTTTGGCGGTCTTGATGCCTCTTCTCAGGTCAGCACGGGTGGCGTTGTATAGTGCTCTGTCTCTCAATCTGAAGGCTGCGTCCCGGTCCCGGAGGAGCGTGCGGACCTGGCTAGTCATCCATGGTTTTTGGTTTGGAAACACCAGAATGTTCGTTTCCTCAGTAACCATTTCAATGCAGTAGTTGATGTAGGACAGTACTGTGTCTGTGAATGTAGCCAAGTCTTCATGGTAAAAGACTACCCACTGTGTCTGGTCAAAGCAGTCCTGCAGACGGGTGAGGGCAGCATCAGGCCAGGTGTTAATGGTCAGCCGTTTAGGCAAACCCAGAGAGTGATGCAAAAAATATTCTGCACTCAGATAAGCATTTAGCCCCCTGAGACAGAACCAAATTCAGTCTGTGTGCATAGCAATGCACAAACATTGCACTGGGGGCTATTGCTTTAACTTTGGCCTGCAAACCATTGAGAGCTGAAGCCATGACAGCAGCCATGGCTTCTTCGTAAGGAAGACTATCAAATGGCTTCGCCAAAATCCGGTCCACAACATTCAAATTGTGTGCCATTATGTGCAGCTTGCTACCTAGCTAGCTCGCTGTCTGGGACTGGCGCGAGGCTAGTGTGAAGTTTGTCCGCCTGTGAGTGCTTTGTGACGGTGGAGGAGCTCAGCAGCACCCGCTGCTCGGTAGGGACAGAAACTGCGATAGAAGTCAGAGTGATAGAAATCAGTCTTCAAACACAAGGAGCTACAAAAAAAGAAAAACACCAGAAATAGAAGCTCGATTTGTTGCTAGTCGTTTTTAACAAAGAAAATGCCGCTAAGAGGATTAGGAAAGTCTCCGGTTCAACTCAAAACAGAATGAAAATTAAAAAATGCTCCCACGGATGTTTATACCAAAAGATCGCTGATTCGCTCATTTTGCTGTCAATCAAAAAGGGATTCAGCCTCAGACAAATCATCCAATCATCATGCAGTAGCTGAGCGTCCGGGCCAGCCGAGGCCAGCCCACTGCTCCATAGACCCCCAGACACGCTGAGCGTCCGATGGGCGGGACAAAGCCCAGCATTTATCCAATGACTCGTCTCGTTTTGCTGCACTCTTTGCTTCGCTATTGAACTCTGTGGACGCTCAGCGTCCACACTGTTTAAAGCACTGTGAAGCTGCGGGAATACATAAATCAATACATACCTTTTTCCTTTGCTCGTTTCTCCTCTTCTTCTTTCTTTTTCTTTCGAAATTGGGCACCTGATGGCTTTGATCGTTTCCTATCCATGATTATGTCTTACTCCGTTTCGACCACCTCCTCGACCAAACATTGAATGATTCCTCCCTCCCCCTGCACAAACTCTGCACTGTGCAGCGTTGCTCACCTAACGCGAGAGGTGAGACTGTTGCTGAACCATTTCAACTTGACCATTTGACCACCACGACCACCATAATCTTGGGAATTCCTTCGGTTCATCATACACAACACAGAATCAAACCTAATGGGAATGTAGAGAATTTTGAAACATTTATTTGAAATATTATACAATAATAGAGCAGAGTGTGATGACAGATGATGATGTGATCTGAGGACAGTGGATTGTACAGGTGCCAGATGCGCGCCTCCCACGATGGGACGGGGGGGGGGGGGGGAGATGGGGGCGCCGCTCTACCGTAACATAACCACGAATCCCCCCCCCCACCCCGTTTTTTTTTTTTTTTTTCCACACGGTCGTGCCGCTCCCCCGCGATGCCGCCCTGGGCAGCTGCCCGGTCGGCCTGCCTCCAGGACCGCCCCTGGGCAGGGTTGTATCCAAGAAACGAGCAGGGTTCGTACCAACGGCGTCAAGGAGTATAGCAGGCAGAGCGAAGGCAGAGTAAAAAAAAACGGGCAGAGTTCAGGGCTACGGCGAGGCAGAGGACGGAGTACACAAGCAAGGTCAAAAATACTAGAGAGCAAACTGGACAAGATGAGAGGCAAGAAAGTGATCAAAGTCAACAATCAGGCAGTGAGCTGTGGAACTGTGAGGGTTTTAAAGAGGAGCAAACTAATCAGGTTGATGTGACGCAGGTGTGTGGAAAGTTCAGGAAAGAGGCATGGTGAAGTGAACAAAGAAGAGAGAAGAAAGGCAAGAGAGTGCGAGAGGGCAAAACGTTCATTCATTCATTCATCTTCTACCGCTTAGTCCATTTAAGGGTCACGGGGGGCTGGAGCCTATCCCAGCAGCCATAGAGCGCAAGGCGGGGTACACCCAGGACAGGACACCAGTCTGTCGCAAGGCCACAAACAGACAAACAAACACAGACACACCCACACACACACACCTACGGACAATTTAAAGATCCCAATCCACCTAACCCGCATGTCTTTGGATGTGGGAGGAAACCGGAGCACCCGGAGGAAACCCACGCAAACATGGGGAGAACATGCAAACTCCACACAGAAAAGCCACGGGAATTGAACCCATGACCTTCTAGCTGTGAGGCAACAGTGCTAACCACTAAGCCACCGTGCTGCCCGAGGGCAAAACAAAGCAGTGCAAAACAAGAGAAGAGAGTGACAGAAAACTAACTGTGAGAAATATGACGTGCAAAAAAATGAATGTGAGCAAACCAAAAGGGGAAAATCTAAGCACTACCGTAACAAGAGGAAAACCAGAAAACTACTGCTTAAAACTAAAACTGGAATGGAACTGGTCCAATAAAAATGGCAGAACAAACTATGGAATGAACAAAAAAACAAAACAGGTGACAACTGAATAATACAATAAACAACAAATGGAAAGTAAACTGATAAGCAACATCAAAGATAAATAACAAAAACCTGTGACCGAGCATATACAATAAATGTGATAAACAAAACAAAACTAAAGAAACCTAAAGGACCATGACAAAACAAAACCAAAAAATGAACTATAGAATAAATAAATGTGAAACAAAATGATAATAAAGAATGTAACCAGTGACTACCTAGAAAGCAAAGCAAAGCATTAAACAACCACACTGAGATTTACAAGAGAAAGAATAAACAAATGAAAACAAAACTATAAAACCATAAAGGACATAGTGCCAAAATCAGGACCTAAACCTTGAGCCGGGGCCAAGCATGACAAAATTTGTAGTGACTATTGAAAATATCTTTTCCTGGAGTTGTCATAAAATTTGATACCATCTCTTTTGACTTTCATGTTGTTTCCTACACTCTTTCCTTCATTCATTTTTTTGGGGGGGAGCGTGGCCTATGAGGTCGAAAGGTGTCCAAGAAGAGATGATTGAGTAATGAGATTATTGGAGAGACGTTTTTGGTGATGCCGATGCCTTTGCAAGAGAGCGAAGGACCAGTCTTCAGGGTCCTCGTGCTTCCACTTTTATTGTAAGGTTGTGATATCTGAACTCTCACCAAACACCTCAGGTTAAGGTGAAAGTCCGACCCATAATATTGGCTAATATGAGTCTTTAATAAAGACATCGGCATCAACATTATTTAAACAATGCAGAAGAACACTTTGGCTGTTGGAAATGGTGTAATTATGTAGATGGTCCAGCAGTTGATAATCTGGTGACATTATTTTCAATGCTGTCAAGCATAGCTGGGACCCCATCACCCCTTGGTCACATTAGCTACAGGTGACAGAGGCAAAGTGACCTACCTGCCATTCATTTTCTATCAGAGTGGGCATTTTACAGCAACAAGGGACAAGTGGACACTATGCTGCCAGCTAGGCAAGGTCAAAATGGACGAGAATTCAGTTTGATGCAAATGTGATACGGCGATGAGCCGAATTAATGCAGCATGACGTATGTTAGGTATATTTGTAGGTATTTTGCAAAAACAATGTCGGACTCTGTAGTTTTCTCTGGGCCCCTCCCCAATCGGACCGGGAGTGACATGTTTAGCCGCATGTTCTCCTTGAATTGCTGGCTGTCTGAGTGGTGTCCAAAAAATGAGGTGGGTTTCATAGATAACTGGCAAAGCTTCTGGGGAAAACCTGGTCTTGTTAGGAGAGACGGCATCCATCCCACTTTGGATGGAGCAGCTCTCATTTCTAGAAATCTGGCCAATTTTCTTAAATCCTCCAAACCGTGACTATCCAGGGTTGGGACCAGGAAGCAGAGCTGTAGTCTTACACACACCTCTGCAGCTTCTCTCCCCCTGCCATCCCTCATTACCCCATCCCCGTAGAGACGGTGCCTGCTCCCAGACCACCAATAACCAGTAAAAATCTATTTAAGCATAAAAATTCAAAAAGAAAAAATAATATAGCACCTTCAGCTGCACCACAGACTAAAACAGTTAAATGTGGTCTATTAAACATTAGGTCTCTCTCTTCTAAGTCCCTGTTAGTAAATGATATAATAATTGATCAACATATTGATTTATTCTGCCTTACAGAAACCTGGTTACAGCAGGATGAATATGTTAGTTTAAATGAGTCAACACCCCCGAGTCACACTAACTGCCTGAACGCTCGTAGCACGGGCCGAGGCGGAGGATTAGCAGCAATCTTCCATTCCAGCTTATTAATTCATCAAAAACCCAGACAGAGCTTTAATTCATTTGAAAGCTTGACTCTTAGTCTTGTCCATCCAAATTGGAAGTCCCAAAAACCAGTTTTATTTGACTGAGTTGGCTTTGCTCAAAATGTAAATGAGTCCACCCACCACTTTAATCATATCTTAGATCTTGTTCTGACTTATGGTAAGGAAATTGAAGACTTAACAGTATTCTCTGAAAACTCCCTTCTGTCTGATCATTTCTTAATAACATTTACATTTACTCTGATGGACTACCCAGCAGTGGGGAATAAGTTTCATTACACTAGAAGTCTTTCAGAAAGCGCTGTAACTAGGTTTAAGGATATGATTCCTTCTTTATGTTCTCTAATGCCATATACCAACACAGTGCAGAGTAGCTACCTAAACTCTGTAAGTGAGATAGATTATCTCGTCAATAGTTTTATATCCTCATTGAGGACAACTTTGGATGCTGTAGCTCCTCTGAAAAAGAGAGCCTTAAATCAGAAGTGCCTGACTCCGTGGTGTAACTCACAAACTCGCAGCTTAAAGCAGATAACCCGTAAGTTGGAGAGGAAATGGCATCTTATTAATTTAGAAGATCTTCACTTAGCCTGGAAAAAGAGTCTGTTGCTCTATAAAAAAGCCCTCCGTAAAGCTAGGACATCTTACTACTCATCACTAATTGAAGAAAATAAGAACAACCCCAGGTTTCTTTTCAGCACTGTAGCCAGGCTGACAAAGAGTCAGAGCTCTATTGAGCCAAGTATTCCTTTAACTTTAACTAGTAATGACTTCATGACTTTCTTTGCTAATAAAATTTTAACTATTAGAGAAAAAAATTACTTATAACCATCCCAAACACGTATTGTTATCTTTGGCTGCTTTCAGTGATGCCAGTATTTGGTTAGACTCTTTGTCTCCGATTGTTCTGTCTGAGTTATTTTCATTAGTTACTTCCTTCAAATCATCAACATGTCTATTAGACCCCATTCCTACCAGGCTGCTCAAGGAAGCCCTACCATTAATTAATGCTTCGATCTTAAATATGATCAATCTATCTTTATTAGTTGGCTATGTACCACAGGCTTTTAAGGTGGCAGTAATTAAACCATTACATAAAAAGCCATCACTTGACCCAGCTATCTTAGCTAATTATAGGCCAATCTCCAACCTTCCTTTTCTCTCAAAAATTCTTGAAAGGGTAGTTGTAAAACACCTAACTGATCATCTGCAGAGGAATGGTCTATTTGAAGAGTTTCAGTCAGGTTTTAGAATTCATCATAGTACAGAAACAGCATTAGTGAAGGTTACAAATGATCTTCTTATGGCCTCAGACAGTGGACTCATCTCTGTGCTTGTTCTGTTAGACCTCAGTGCTGCTTTTGATACTGTTGACCATAAAATTTTATTACAGAGATTAGAGCATGCCATAGGTATTAAAGGCACTGCGCTGCGGTGGTTTGAATCATATTTATCTAATAGATTACAATTTGTTCATGTAAATGGGGAATCTTCTTCACAGACTAAGGTTAATTATGGAGTTCCACAAGGTTCTGTGCTAGGACCAATTTTATTCACTTTATACATGTTTCCCTTAGGCAGTATTATTAGACGGCATTGCTTAAATTTTCATTGTTACGCAGATGATACCCAGCTTTATCTATCCATGAAGCCAGAGGGGACACACCAATTAGCTAAACTGCAGGATTGTCTTACAGACATAAAGACATGGATGACCTCTAATTTCCTGCTTTTAAACTCAGATAAAACTGAAGTTATTGTACTTGGCCGCACAAATCGTAGAAACATGGTGTCTAACCAGATCCTTACTTTGGATGGCATTACCCTGATCTCTAGTAATACTGTGAGAAATCTTGGAGTCATTTTTGATCAGGATATGTCATTCAATGCACATATTAAACAAATATGTAGGACTGCTTTTTTGCATTTGCGCAATATCTCTAAAATTAGAAAGGTCTTGTCTCAGAGTGATGCTGAAAAACTAATTCATGCATTTATTTCCTCTAGGCTGGACTATTGTAATTCATTATTATCAGGTTGTCCTAAAAGTTCCCTGAAAAGCCTTCAGTTAATTCAAAATGCTGCAGCTAGAGTGCTAACAGGGACTAGAAGGAGAGAGCATATCTCACCCATATTGGCCTCTCTTCATTGGCTTCCTGTTAATTCTAGAATAGAATTTAAAATTTTTCTTCTTACTTATAAGGTTTTGAATAATCAGGTCCCATCTTATCTTAGGGACCTCATAGTACCATATCACCCCAATAGAGCGCTTCGCTCTCAGACTGCAGGCTTACTTGTAGTTCCTAGGGTTTGTAAGAGTAGAATGGGAGGCAGAGCCTTCAGCTTTCAGGCTCCTCTCCTGTGGAACCAGCTCCCAATTCAGATCAGGGAGACAGACACCCTCTCTACTTTTAAGATTAGGCTTAAAACTTTCCTTTTTGCTAAAGCTTATAGTTAGGGCTGGATCAGGTGACCCTGAACCATCCCTTAGTTATGCTGCTATAGACTTAGACTGCTGGGGGGTTCCCATGATGCACTGAGTGTTTCTTTCTTTTTTTGCTCTGTATGCACCACTCTGCATTTAATAATTAGTGATCGATCTCTGCTCTCTTCCACAGCATGTCTTTTTCCTGGTTCTCTCCCTCAGCCCCAACCAGTCCCAGCAGAAGACTGCCCCTCCCTGAGCCTGGTTCTGCTGGAGGTTTCTTCCTGTTAAAAGGGAGTTTTTCCTTCCCACTGTTGCCAGGTGCTTGCACACAGGGGGTCGTTTTGACCGTTGGGGTTTTTCCGTAATTATTGTATGGCCTTGCCTTACAATATAAGGCGCCTTGGGGCAACTGTTTGTTGTGATTTGGCGCTATATAAATAAAATTGATTTTGATTTGATTTATTTATTTTATATATATATATATATAATGGTCATTTTTTTTATCTCCCCAATATATGATTCGTATGGGCCCCTCAATGCTTCCATATTGATCGGGCTCTCATCATGATTGTGTGTCTTTGGTGTTAGGTTATGCTTGACCATGTGGCATGCTTAGCTGAGCATGTTCAATTAAGCGCATCACTGTTTTGGAACCCAACGACTGACAAAGGCCAAGACAGTGCCCACATTTCATTTTGCTGGTAGTCAGGAGGTTGGGACGAAGGTTCCAAAGTATAGTGGATGCTGTGACACATGGCACCAGCACATGCTCTCTGACCTGAACCTTAAGAGCTTTTCAGCAATTGTGCAGCCCATTTTGGAGACAAAACAGCCTATAAACAGGTTGAAAGCTTGTAAAAATAGCCCGTTCCACTGCTAAAGGAAAACTCTCTAACAATGGGAGTTTAACCGTTTAAATGAGGAAAAACTTCAAACGACTGTGGGCCATGTTTGTGGTTTGCTGCTCCACTGCAACCAACGGTTTATTAGTGACCTGTCAGTAAACAATAGCTGCAGGAGCCACATGCTGCATGAAGACAAACACTGCTAAGCTAAGCATCAAGGCCGACCGCAGGACAAGGCCAGGAGAAGCCAAAACACAGGAAACTCACTGCTGTTTACATTTGCGTGTCTAGACACATCCCTCATAATTAAGAGCTCTTGTGGGTTTTGGATCTGAAGGAGCCAAGCTGCAAAAGATGCCGCGTGTTTGCCCTGCTGTTGAGACAGAGCAGTTTCTGACCCATTTGTGCCCCCACCCCGGACACAGTGTTGCCACTTCAGTAATCCCCCCGCGACCCAGAAAGTCACTGCTAGAGCAGGTGTTTATGTGGGCCGCACGCCTCCAAACAATCCAGCCATCATATGGACGTGAAAGTGTGAATACCAGCAGGGTGTTGCTGTCATGATTTACATTATTGAAGTTATTATACTATAAATTTTTCATAAGTGGATGACATTTAGCCCACTCTGATTACCACCAAATCTGGCACACATATCTAGGTGGGTTCTAGAATTGTCCAGACAACATCAAATTTACCAAAAGTCAATCACTGAGGTCATGGTCATTGGGGTCAAAGGACAACATTTAAGTTTTTTTCACTCTAATTGCCATCATACTTGACACACATATTAAAGTGGGTTCTGGAATTGCCCCAAAATATCACATTTGCCAAAGGTCAGTCATTGGGGTCTTGGACATATCTGTTCATTGACCTATTACTCCTCCAATGTGCTTGTGCTGATTTCTACCAAGGTGCGTATGTTGATGAAGTTTGACCCAAAAATTGTCCTTAAAATATTAATGTTGGCAACCCAATTTGGACCAAGTGCGGTACAGACTTACATGGATTCCATCATTTCCCTGGAAAGGTAAACCAGATGTCAATCATTTTTGGTCAAGGTCAACGTCATTGGAGTTAAGTGTCACATTGATGTAGCCCCGACTGTCTTCATGCCAAAGGGCCTTATGGGGCAGCGCAGTCTCGTTTGAACTCCTGCATTATTGCGGGATTTGACCACGTCCGGGGACAGCCTGCCAGCGTGCAACACAAACACAGCATCACTTCACAAGGAAAGACGGTGTACTGTTTAGTTTTTTGGTTGCAATCACAAAAGCAGTCACAAAAACTGCAGGTTTTTTTCGGTTCTCAGTGGAGAAGGGAAGACAAGGCAAATGGGAGAGGTTGTGTCGGTAAGTTTAAATGAGATTTAATGTGAATAATGATAATGGGGCGTTCCTGAGAGTACAGTTTTTGCATCATATGCGCTTTCATTTAACCCCTTTATCGCCCATCCTCAAATGAGACTACGGTGCCCAATTACCTAGTTTCCCATTTTTGCTGTGGAGCATGCCGTTTCCCCACAAACTTTGAAGTGCTTGACTAGTTTTCATCCTCATCTTGCCTGGAAATGTGCATGTGTGGTATTTATAGACTCCTCTGGAGTAGAGGTGACCAGATTCATCTCCCAAACATGCACATCCTGATGGACTCTTTAACCTTGAAGAGGTGTTTGTAGCAGAATGGAAGTGAGAGTACAATGCACACGTGTTGCATAGCGTTCAGGTTAAAAATGACAAGCGCCTAAACTCATCCAGGTCCTCGGAGGTGTCTGTGCACCAATGGAACATTTGCTCAGCTCTGCTGTCACTGCGTGCACCACAAATATTTATGTGTGGCCATTCCTCAGCTTCTCCAATTTCCTCTCAGGATGATTTCGAGGAATACGTACCCAACGAATTTATCTTAGGGGATTGCAAATCTCATGTCGTGCCTAAGCGACTTAGATCAAAATCTCTAATCTCTTCTGTGGCTTGTTTAACGCTGAAGAGATATTTTTCACCCCCTTCCTTAGTTCTTTCATAATCTTCAAAAGCAACAACCACAGAAGGAACAGAAAGCCTTTATGTTGCTTTGGTAGTGAGAGAGAATGACTGAAAGGACAGCTGATGGAACTGAGAACTTCTCACAAAGATCAAGAGGCGGTTTTCTTCTCCCAACACATTCATTCTTTTTTAATTGGCTTTTTCCGCTGAAAATCCTTTGAGCTACACTGAACATCCTGTCTGACATGTGATACGTCACAAATCATTTTTAAGTCGGCGGGTTTTGTCCTTTTCCCCGTAATATGCTGTCATACATCGTATTAACGGGAAGAATCAGCATCAGCTCAACTCAGCATGCAAACAGTTGTTCGTACTCTGTAGATGATGAATCATTCTTTTGTAGGGAATAAAATGACTTGCTTTTCCAACCACCCACATTAATACCTGGTTTAAAACCCCTCTAAGGAGGAATTAAATTTAATTTTAAACATTATATCTTTAGTATAATTAAGATGCAAAGCTATTACCATCATGTGCACAAAAAAGAGAGCCACCACACAATGAAATCCTTTATTTTGCAGTCTTTTCAGAATATCCCCATATTAATAATGACTTAAGAACAACCATAAATATTTACAGTTCTGACTGTCTGTCAAAAATTTAAAAATATTCTGTAGAATAATGAATAGGTTCTTTGCCTTTAAAACTGAATATTTACTCTGAACTATTTTGTGATCTGTTTACTTTTCATTGTTTATTAGCCCCTCTTTGCGTCGTGAGCGCTAGGGGTAGTGCGTGGCATTTTAATTGCTCGAAGTGTGTGCCATAAATAACCCTGAAATACACAATCAGATTTTCAACCAACTTGGTTGGATTATTATTTGGGTGAGTTTCTCCAAATGATGAACTTTTGGAGCAGATGGATTCAAGGTCATCAAAAATGTAATCATAAAAACATTTTCCAGGATATCGCCACAACCAATAGGGCTAGAGAGATGATGTCAAGCTTATATGAATCAGTAATTTATTTGTGGTCAAATGCTATGAGTGATGATTTAATAACATAAAGACATCATTGAATTATGCCATAATTGTCTGAACAAATACACATTTTCCTGGCTATTGCTTCGACCAATAAGGTTAGAGGGATGACATCATTTAGCAAATCATCAAATTATGTCATTGTAGTTAGAAAAACATGTCAGTTAGATGCACACACCTGTAACATCTCTCCTCCAATGTGTTTTAATGTATTTGTGGAATTATGTGTTCTGCTGTATTAAGAATTCAGTTTATTTATGCAATGCCAAATCGCAACATAACAAGTAAGGTCAAACTTTCACCCCCTGAATAAGCACACTGGCAACAGTGATTGGAGAATGGGGGGGGGGGGGGGGGGTCTCAGGTATTTTTAGTTTTTTATTATTTTTTGTTTCTTGTTTTGTTTTTTTAACTCAAGTTCGAAATGTCAAGCAGACCAGGCTCAGTGGTGTGACTATCTGCTTTGGCCATATTAACAACAAAATAGCAAACAAAATAAAGCACAACAAAGAATTTTCACACATGCACAGACAGAAATGTTGCAGCTAAGCAACCATACACATATACAGTGGATCCAGAAAGTATTCACAGCACTTTACTTTTTCCACATTTTCTTATGTTACAGCCTTATTTCAAAACAGATTAAATAAATTTTTCCCTCTCAAATTTTTACACATAATACCCCATAATGACAATGTGAAAAAGTTTTGTTTTTTATATTTTTTGCAAATTTATTACAAATAAAAACAGAAATCACGTGTACGTAAGTATTCACAGCCTTTGCCATGAAGCTCAGAATTGAGCTCAGGTCCATTCTGTTTCCACTGATCTTCCTTCAGATGTTTCTTCAGCTTAACTGGAGTCCACCTGGGGTAAATTAAGTAGGTTGGACATGATTATATATGTAGTACTTAAAATAAATTGAATACTCTACAACAGGGGTGGGCAACTTGTTCCAGAAAGGGCCAAGAGGGTGCAGGTTTTCTTTGCAGCCCCTGGCTCCACCAGGTGATTTCACTAATTAACTGATTCCATCTGCTCAATGTGATATTAATCAGTGAAATCACCTGGTGGAGTCGGTGGCTGCAAAGAAAACCTGCACCCTCTTGGCCCTTTCTGGAACAAGTTGCCCACCCTTGCTCTGCAACATTAGAGTTTGTATTTATAGTGACAGCTGTTTGAGATTGTTTAAAACCGTTTTAAAGATTTTTTAAAGATAGTTTTTTTTGTTGTTTTTTTTTACCCAAAAACTCATTAACTGGTTTAAGCCAGTTTAAAACTGTTCAGAGTGTTCACAGGCTATTTGAACCCATTAAAAACAATTTATATAAAAAAAAAAACATTAAATGATCTGCTAGTCAGAATGTGTCAGTTTTTCTTGACAGCTGTTGATTTATCAATTGGTGTGAATGTACAGATCTTTGCTAGTGGGCTGATATGCATCAGCACGGTGGCGCAAGGTGCCGGTGCGATTGCAATGCCTCATTCTGGTTCTTGTATGTCTGGAGTTGCGTCAGGAAGGGCATCTGGTGCAAAACCTGTGCCAAATCAACATGCAGATTCAGACCGAATCTGCTGTAGTAAAACCAGGAGAAGCCAAAATAAATTACTTTATGTGCCAAAGCTGATTTAAATGGATTAGTTTAACCTCTACCAGAGAGTTCTGCTTCCTTTGGATGAGCCTGTGTTTGTACGTTTGCCTGCACGTGTGTGTCTGATGGCCACCAACAGGCATTCTGTTTGCTGCTCTGGTGCGCATTCATTTGCTTCATTTGGTTCACAGCTTCTCTCTTGGGACACTCTGAGCCACTCTCTCATTAACTGATTTGCAAGCCGCCTTTGCCTCTTTGAAAGTACAGATTCTGCTGTGTTCACTTTGTAACAGAATCAGAACTGAAATTTGGGCTGGAAGGAAAGAATGTGACCAAAAAGAAAGCAGAACTATATGAATGTAGTGGTTTTCCCATAGAGTGTGTGTGTGTATGTATGTATGTATGTATGCATTTATTTATTTCAGGATTTTCTTATAAAAACCTGAAAGTTCAGATACAGTTTGCCAGAAGGTACATCTGAAATGCAAGCCTAGATTTGATGTTTTGATGAAAAAAATCCTCCTTTGTACCACTTCATCATGAAGCTGTGTAACTGGGGATACAAAATGCAAAACATGTACTATGCACAATTTCTCCAATCACAGCCACAGAAGCCTATAACTTCTTCTGGGTTGCCTGGGTGTCTTGGTGGCTTCCCTCATTCTTCTCTTTCTTCCATAGTCACTCAGTTTTTGAGAACTGTCTAGTCCATACAGATTTACCATAGAGTGCCATACCGTTTGTATTTCTTCATAACTGGTGTAAATAAAGTCCAATAGATAGTCAGTGACTTGGGAATATTTATGTATCCATCCCCTGATTGGTCTGAAGAAAACTGGCAATAAAACTGATTATTTACAGGTATTATACCAAAGGGGCCCATTACTTATGCAACCCATCATCTTGGCTGTTATAGTTTTATTTCATTTATATCAAGTTGTAGAGATTTACTTTGATTTTGAGTTTAAGGAAGATAATTTTAGAAATGTATATGCTGTATTGAGAAGCCTGATTTACTTGTTGTGTTTGAAATGGCATAAACAAATTAAAATGCGTGTAATACAAACGGGCTGAATACTTTTGCAAGTCTCTCTCTCTCTCTCTCTCTCTCTCTCTCTCTCTCTCTCTATATATATATATATATATATATGCTGGACAAAACCCCTACATTCATACAGTTCAGCTTTGTTTTTGGTCACATTCCTTGTCCAGAGTGTTTTCAATCATGTTTAGTTGGATCAAATAATAATTTGGGTTCTGTGAGTCGTTTGAGCTCCAAATCTGCTCAAAATGTTTCCCACTCAAGCCTATACAAGCTTATAACTTAAGCCTGGACAACCAACGATTCCAGAATTTTGACAGATATGGACGGACTGGCGGTGCGCGACTTGTATTTAATTTACGTGTTAAATTATTTTCATTTTTGAATCCGTCCTTTTACTTTGTGGGGTTGGTGAATGAATCTGTTTTCTAAGATAAGACATTCCTTTATTAGTCGTGCGTGGTGAAATTTGAAAGGTCACAGTAGCTGTGGCAACAGTAATTGTGCAACAGTAGGGCAGAGCAAAACGCTGCACGAGTCGTACATCTTTTAGCTTCAGCTTTTGAAATTAAGGAAGAGGCAGAGTCGTGTCTGTTCAGGCATGCACCAGACAGATTTACCCAGAAATGTGCAGATTGTTGCTACAGCTTGCAGCATCGCTCCCCCTGACACCCCTTCTATGGCTCTCGAGTTTATCATGTTTGACTGCCTTTTTCCCTGTAGCCACCTCACACCATCCACCTCCCCCCAAAGTTGCAGGCTCTGATTGTAGATGTGCCCTTTGATTCCCTCCAGGCTTCCATATTTTACCATATGTTAGGGTCGAACATGCTTTGGTCTGGAGAGGGACGAGGCTGGAGGGAGTTCTGAGAGCGGAAGATGGAAATGAAAAAAAGCAATGAGAGGTCAATATGAAGGGACTGAGATTATAGAGGACAGATGTGGAAGCAAGGAAAGGACACCGGCTGGGCTAAATTGTTGGGAAGATGCAACAGAAAAGTGGTGGTTAATGACAAAGTGAGAGGCGGAGTGCCACGTGATGTCACACCGTTCCGGTCAGTGCAGGTCAGTCTGATAAATGATCGCAGGCTGAATGATCAGAGACCACAGCGGCACATCATCTCAGCCACCTCCTCTGCTTTGGCACTTCCCCCATTTCCTCCTCTCAAACATGCATGCACACAATCGAGTTCCTCACGATAGCCAAAAGTGTATCATAGCCCGACGATTCACATGGCGAAAGGGTCCGACCCCCTGCCAGTCGTCCTGTCTGCACTTTTCTAATAAACCCACCCCGTGCTGGGGCAAAGCCAATAAACACAGAGCACATCTCCATTTCACTTGCTGCTTTTGTCTGGAGCCTATCCCAGCAGGCATAGGGTGCAAGGTGGTGTACACCCTGGACAAGATGCCAGTCTGCCACAGGGCCACATACAGACAGACAAACACATTCACACCCGCACACACACCTACGGACAGTTTTAAAATTTCCACTCCACCTAACCTGCATGTCTTTGGAGGTGGGAGGAAGCCAGAGTACCTGGACGGAACCCACGCAAATACGGGGAGAACATACAGAAAGTCCAGAGGTGGGAATCAATCCCATGACCTTCTTGCTCTGAGGCAACAGTGCTAATCACTAAGCCACCATGCTGCCCTCAACGTGCTCCTGTTAGAATTAACAAAGTGCTGCGTGGCAGTTTTCTGTGATGTCTGGCATGAGTAAGCCTGGAAAGATGAGGGTGTTAAATTGGTGCCCGGCGATGCACAGAAAAAGAGTGTCACCTGTTTCATGCACAATGCCGCCTCACATCTCCAGGCATCTGTTGCATCTCATTAGCTGCTAGTAGAATAATTTGTCACAAATTTTCACATCCTTCACCCTATTCCATCCACCCTCATAATCCCTTTATCATGGCGACTATTCATCACATAAATGCCTCCGCCACTGAATAATGATGCTGTGTTATCCGTTTCTCCGCTGCTTATAATGCAAATTCTCATTTTTAGGTGACAATGATTGAGAAATTTTATGCATGCAGTCGTTCGATGCAAAATAAGTATGTGGTTAGCTTTTCAAGAACGTGTATCCATGTGGAGGAGGGAGACTTTAGTATCGGATGATCTGGAGATCACAAATCAAAATCATGCTTCAAATGTCCAAACAAGATGTGGATACTCAGTTCTGCACATATAAACACCCCTTTTGTTCACCAACCAGATACGGCTCCAGAGACTTTTTCTTGGTGGGGCTTGCTGGCAGTATGTTTATTTTTTAACGGATCATAGTTGATCCGTGATCCAGCCATTTCCCTGTGCCATCTTGTGCTTACTGGGCCAAGCGTGCGAGTTCACTGAGCTCCCTAATATAACTTTTATTTTAATTTAGTGTTTATTTAACCAGGTTAGTCCTGTTGAGATCGAGATCTCTTTTGCAAGGTAGACGTGGACAGTTATAAAGTATCCAATTTACCAAACCTGCATGTCTTTAAATGTGGGAAGAAACCAGAGCACCCGGAGGAAACTCATGCAAACAAGGGGAGAACATGCAAACTCCGCACAGGAAAGCCACAAGTGGGAATCGAACCCATGACCTTGCTGTGAGGCAACAGTGCTAACCACTAAGCCATGTTTAAAATGTTTAACAGTTACTCTTCTGACTGAACACCTGTGCAAAATTTTGATAATTTCAGCAAAACTACAAAACAAAAACGGAACAAAAGCAAAGCCACACAGCTAACGATAACACAAATGACACCATCAGGATGGAGGCTGCTCTCCTTTAGGTGG
Organism: Thalassophryne amazonica; assembly: GCF_902500255.1. NCBI lineage: Eukaryota > Metazoa > Chordata > Actinopteri > Batrachoidiformes > Batrachoididae > Thalassophryne > Thalassophryne amazonica. Next base: position 44,136,378 of record NC_047122.1, read on the forward strand.
CGCTATTTCCTTTCACTCTTTCTGAATATTGAACTGCCATTTTCTCATTTCTCAGTTGCAACAGGTTCCTGATGTTGGGTGGAAATGGTTCATTTTTATTCATGCTAGCATGCAAAAACAAAGGAACTCCATCCATCCATTAATTTTGATTTTCTATACCCGTTTATCCCAGCAGCCACAGGGTTTGAGGTGGGGTACACCCTAGACAGGATGCCAGCCTATCACAGAGCAACAAAGGAAATGATTTTTAAAAAATTAGATATTGATCCCAATGCAGTGTGGAAACAATATATCTGGAGTGTGATGGAAACTTGGGGGGCTGTTGGACCAAATCATTTGGAGAATAGTGGTGAGAAAGTGAGACTGAAAGAGATTTTTGAGTGGCAAATGTCAGGTTTCGGGTGAGGTTATTTTTGAACTACTGAAATTCTTGTTGGTGGGGGGGGTTGACCCCACAATCAACTCAGCTCCACACCCCCCTCCTTGTAGACCCGCCTGTGTCACTGACACAAGTTTCAGCCCTGTCATGCATTTCGCCTCCAAACTCCCAGAGTTCAACAGTTTCATGGCCTCAAACTCCCTTATCGTTTATTAAGAAGGGCACATCCGACGTAACCGACAATCGCTGAAATCATGAGTGCAATCCAGCTATTTTCCTTCACGCTTTGTGCTTCCATTTACATATCTGAATGACATGCCTGGCCGGCTCGTTTAATTAGAAGAAATTGTTCGCCTGCACATTTAGCTCAAGTCTGTTGTGTTTTAACATTTTTTTTAGCTGAAGTGCAGCGTGGTCACAGAGTTAACCGCTTTTCCACATTGTTTGTTTGTACTGAGGAAAATAAAAGTGCTTTCACATGATGTGGTAACTAAAAATATATCCTGGACCTCAGTTTCAGATGTTTAAATTTCAATCGAACAGGTTAACCGTTAACACTGAGATGTTCAGCTGTGGTTTTGGGAGATGTCGTTTTTAAATCATTTAACGTTGTAACATCGACAATACCCAAATATACACTTAATCAGCACAGTTTGAATGTGTGACCAGCGTTTAATCATGTGCAAAAAAGACACAAATAAGGGAGCCTGAGAAATCACATTTTACATGAGAAAAAGAGTATGAAATAGGAAGAAGAGTGGAAGTGAAATATGCGGCTGTGGGAGGGAGAGGGAGCGCTTGTTTGGTTAAACCCTTTTTGCTGCACACAGATGCACACTGTTGAGCTGAGAATGAAGCCCTAATGATTTAAATGCAGAGCAGCAGCAGCCGTAAGCCTCGGCTTAAAGGCAGCGAGGAGGAGGAAGAAGGAAACCTGAAATAAAATAAAAATAAAAACCCAGGCATGTATTTCAGTTCATGTCACAAACCGGGTTTTAGATTGAATGCATGCATCAAAACCAGATGTGGTTTCAATGTTGGTGTCAAATTATTCCCAACATATAAACATCTGCAGTCGATCACTATGAGGTGAAATATTCAACTGTTGTTCTTTACATTCAGATAACCTCATATAAAAGTAATGTTTGATTACTGGCCCTGTTACTGAAATACACTGAAGGAGATCTTGGGTCAAACCAGGTATTTTTGTCCTTTTTTCGGTGGGGGGATATTGGACTAAAAATTAAACTATGGGTCAGTGAATATTTTAACCCCATGATCTGCTTTCTAACATCAGTGTCTCCTGAAATGTGGAAATGGTCCACTGGATCACATTGAAACTTTGGGTATTTTAGTGATTTAAGCCCAAGTTGGGCCAGATTCTGCTCTTTAGCCTCAGTAATTTTTGATATGGGTGGTTTCATTGGGGTCAAAGGTCTTCTTGCCAAAGGAATTGGTTAGGTCACATAGAAACCTGGGCACACTGTGTAATAGAAGTCTACAACCTGCTCTCTAGCATCAGTAGCTACTGAAATATAACAATGGCCGTTATGTGGGAGTTGATGTTCAAATCAGAAATTTTAGGGAAGATGCTCATTGGATCAAATATAAACTGGGGGTCTCTAAGTATACTCAACAAAAATATAAACGCAACACTTTTGGTTTTGCTCCCATTTTGTATGAGATGAACTCAAAGATCTAAAACTTTTTTCACATACACAATATCACCATTTCCCTCAAATATTGTTCACAAACCAGTCTAAATCTGTGATAGTGAGCACTTCTCCTTTGCTGAGATAATCCATCCCACCTCACAGGTGTGCCATACCAAGATGCTGATTAGACACCATGATTAGTGCACAGGTGTGCCTTAGACTGCCCACAATAAAAGGCCACTCTGAAAGGTGCAGTTTTATCACACAGCACAATGCCACAGATGTCGCAAGATTTGAGGGAGCGTGCAATTGGCATGCTGACAGCAGGAATGTCAACCAGAGCTGTTGCTTGTGTATTGAATGTTCATGTCTCTACCATAAGCCGTCTCCAAAGGCGTTTCAGAGAATTTGGCAGTACATCCAACCAGCCTCATAACCGCAGACCACGTGTAACCACACCAGCCCAGGACCTCCACATCCAGCATGTTCACCTCCAAGATCGTCTGAGACCAGCCACTCGGACAGCTGCTGAAACAATCGGTTTGCATAACCAAAGAATTTCTGCACAAACTGTCAGAAACCGTCTCAGGGAAGCTCGTCTGCATGCTCGACGTCCTCATCTGGGTCTCGACCTGACTCCAGTTCGTCGTCGTAACCGACTTGAGTGGGCAAATGCTCACATTCGCTGGCGTTTGGCACGTTGGAGAGGTGTTCTCTTCAACTTTATGCGAAAGAGATGTGTTGCACTGCATGAGGCAAATGGTGGTCACACCAGATACTGACTGGTATCCCCCCCCAATAAAACAAAACTGCACCTTTCAGAGTGGCCTTTTATTGTGGGCAGTCTAAGGCACACCTGTGCACTAATCATGGTGTCTAATCAGCATCTTGATATGGCACACCTGTGAGGTGGGATGGATTATCTCAGCAAAGGAGAAGTGCTCACTATCACAGATTTAGACTGGTTTGTGAACAATATTTGAGGGAAATGGTGATATTGTGTATGTGAAAAAAGTTTTAGATCTTTGAGTTCATCTCATACAAAATGGGAGCAAAACCAAAAGTGTTGCATTTATATTTTTGTTGAGTGTAATTTAAACCATAAATCTGCTCTCCAGCCTCAGTGGTTATTGATATACAGCAATGGACCATTTTGTGGGGGTCAGTGATCAAATCAAACATCTAAGGATAGTGTTCTACTGGGTCAAATATAAACGTTGGGTAACTGAATAATTTAAAGCCTATGACCTGCTTTCTAACAACAGTGGCTCTTGAATTGCAGCAGTAGGCCATTGGATCCAAGTTAAACTTTGGGTATTTTAGTAATATATAAGCCCAAGTTGTGCCCAAATCTGCTCTTCGCCTCTGTGATTACTGACATACAGTGATGGTGGGTGGGTTCATTGGGGTCAGAGGTCTTGTGTGCACAAAATGTTTGGTTGGATCAAACATTTTTCATTAAATGGGGGGTGGGGGTGTCAGTCAAATCAGACATTGAGAGATGATGTTCATTTGAATCAAATTGAAACTTGTGATGTTTGAGTAATTTAAGCTATAAATCTGATCTCTAGCATCAGTGGTTACTGAAATACAACAGTCATTGTGTCAGGGTCAAGGGTCAAGTCAGACATTTGGGGTAAATTAAAGGATTTTTTTTATTGTGTGTGATTGCCATCCTCTGCTGAAAGGGAACCAGCTTAAATTCAGTTCCAGCTTTGTGTTGATCCAATTCCAGTTGTGTGGCTTCATCCTTGTGAAAGAGTTCATGGTCACAAAGTCCTCAGAGACAGAGACAGGAAACACTTATTTCCCATGGTGCTGTGTGACATTAACTCGGGGCGGACACACATGAACACAGAGCATGTGGGCCGTAAGGGATTAAAGAGGTCAGTGCGGGACACGGAAGCGGTGTGGGAGTGTTTGTCATTATAACATAAGACACATGTTGCTGTTTCTGCAGCGCTGCAGCTGCGACAGATTCAGCAGCAGCGGAGATAATTAGTGTTTTTTTTTTTTTAAACCAGACCCTCTGGTTGACGTTGGGCCAGCTAATGCAGCGGATAACTGAAAAAACTTTCAAATGGTAATACCAGCACCGAATTTGGCACAAATACACCTTAGATGTTACCCTTTTGAAAAGGCAGAGTGGCCACTTGAATTTTCAATAGGCAGCCAGGTAGGGGTCAATTGAAAAATTACACAGGGGTCAGAAATAAAAGATGCTCTGGTCATATTGAAAACTATACCACATTATTTGTGTGATCACAGAGATTTCAAAAAGGTATAATTTGCACTATCTGTGACTGAATGTTTTGGAGTTATGGAGTAAAAACAGCAAGAATGGTGACAAAGGTAAGTTTCAGTTTGTACAGAAGTCACAAGTTAAGTTGCTCTAAAGCTAGAGAAAATTAATGCAAATTATTGGTTGAGTTAATAGGGTTTTAAAAAGGAATAGTTTGCATCATGTATCATGCTTAGTTATCATGTTACGGGGTAGCATACGTCACATGTCATAGAATCCAATGGACGCCAACATTGTTTGACCTTTACTTTGGAGACCAGACATTCAACACAGTTAAAACTATTCCATTTATTAATCCTATTAGCTCAACCAATAATTTGCACCACTTTCTACCAAGAGTGGAGCAACTTTAACTTTTGACCCCTGTACAAACTGAAATTGACCTTTGTCACCATTTTTTTGCTATTTTACCCCATAACTCCATAGAATTCAGTCACAGATAGTCCAAACTATACCTTTTTGGAATATTTATGATCAGACACATAATGTGGAATACCTTTCAATATGATTGGAGCATTTTTAGATTTTGATCCCAGTGTAATTGACTCCTACCTGGCTTCCTCTTAAAAATTCAAGTGGATACTCTGCTTTTTCAGAAGAGTAATGTCTAAGGAGTATTTGTGCCAAATTCAGTGCTTGCATCACCATTTGAAGGATTCCTCTAAATATTCTCTTATCTGCCGCACTAATCCGCTGTCCTGCAGAAAGCGTTTGGCTTGAACTGTAAAGGTTTTGGTGGGGATGTTGTTCACAGTTTACACAATCCTTTCATGGGTGGACAAAGCTGGGCTAAAAAAATGTGCAGTCATCCTGCACAGTGCGAATTTGAATGGTTGATTTTATCTCTTTAAAGCTACAGTGTGTAGGATTTAGGCTTTTATTTTTTAATTAACAGGCATGTAATATATCATTCATAACCATCTGTGCATTACTGTGTAATTTTCTTGCAACAAATTATTGTGCTCACATGAGCTTAGAATGAGCCTTTGATTTCTACATGGTAGCGGTGCTCCTTAAAGAGGCCGCTATATTGATACAGCAGCCCAGAAGGGACATATTTTACAACCCCAATTCCAATGAAGTTGGGACATTGTGTAAAATGTAAATAAAAACAGAATACAATGATTTGCAAATCCTCTTCAACCTATATTTGATTGAATACACCACAAAGACAAGATATTTAATGTTCAAACCTCAAATGGATGCCTGCAACACATTTAAAAAAAACTGGGACAGTGGTATCTGTTATGTTTCGGACGCGGTCGGAGCACCGACCCAGCGTTTGAAAGGACCCAGCATAAAATAAGCAGAGCACGGTTCAAAAGGTAACAGAATTGAATAAACATAACAGTGAGTGAAGTGCTAAACAACTAAAAAGTCCGCGGTCTGGTGAGGTGGAAACACGGCGCGCTCTCAACAGCGCAAACGGTCCGGAGCCACAACAGTTCGGACCCAGGGACCCCGCCGACACCCCCCAGGTGGCCGCGACAAACCAAGTCTGTGAAGAAAGAAAACATGGAGGTGAGTCCAACTCCACACAGAGAGACACAACTCAAAGGTGCACGCAATCAGCAAACACTTCCTGGCTTAAATCTATACATCAGCTTCTCACCCTGCAGGCACGGAACAATTCAGTTCAAATCTCCACCGCAGCAGAAGCTGATTAGACAATTAGCATAACGTGACAGCCCAATAACACAAGGTGTGAGGGACACCAAATCCACTGTCATTACTTCATAAAAGTCACCAAAACCAAATTACCTCAGGAAGTGTGCTGAAGAGCATGAGACCTCACCCAATCCTCCTTCACAGACTGTGGCATCAAACCTGGAGCGGTCTCTGCGTCCGTGATGGTGAGATTGTTCTCCTGACGTCGACCTCACACGTCTGCTCACAAGGTCGAGTCTCTGGCAATCACACACTGTGCATTCAAGGTTTAAATGCAACAATCTCTGATCAAGACAGAATACACCACAGCTGTGAGTCCTGATGACCTGCACATGAAAACAAGCCTCAGGTGTTCAGGGTGAGGTCCTAATGCTCAGCCACTCAGTCCTGAATGCATACCTGGTGGGAGAAACAGAAAACAAAAACCAAGCCAGCCAAACACCCCGGCCCACAACAGTATGTTTACCACTGTGTTACATCACCTTTCCTTCTAACAACACTCAATAAGTGTTTGGGAACTGAGGACACTAATTGTTGAAGCTTTGTTGTTCAACAGTCCGGGGTCTCTGTTGTCGTATTTTGCGCTTCATAATGCGCCACACATTTTCAATGGGCGACAGGTCTGGACTGCAGGCAGGCCAGTCTAGTACCCGCACTTTTTTACTACGAAGCCACGGTGTTGTAACACGTGCAGAATGTGGCTTGGCATTGTCTTGCTGAAATAAGCAGGGACGTCCCTGAAAAAGATGTTGCTTGGATGGCAGCATGTGTTGCTCCAAAACCTGGATATACCTTTCAGCATTGATTGTGCCATCACAGATGTGTAAGTTGCCCATGCCATGGGCACTAACACACCCCCATACCATCACAGATGCTGGCTTTTGAACTTAGCGCTGGTAAAAATCTGGATGGTCTTTTTCCTCTTTTGTCCAGAGGACACGACGGCCATGATTTCCAAAAACAATTTGAAATGTGGACTCATCAAACCACAGCACACTTTTCCACTTTGCGTCTGTCCATTTCAAATGAGCTTGGGCCCAGAGAAGGTGGCAGCATTTCTGGATGTTGTTGATGTATGGCTTTCGCTTTGCATGGTAGAGTTTTAACTTGCACTTGTAGATGTAGCGACAAACTGTGTTAACTGAGAATGGTCTTCTGAAGTGTTCCTGAGCCCACGCGGCAAGACCCTTTACACAATGATGTTGGTTTTAAATGCAGTGCCGCCTGAGGGATCGATGGCCATGGGCATTCAGTGTTAGTTTTCGGCCTTGCCGCTTACGTGTAGAAAGTTCTCCAGATTCTCTGAATCTTCTGATTATATTATGGACTGTAGATGATGGAATCCCTAAATTCCTTGCAATTGAATGTTGAGAAACATAGTTCTTAAACTGTTGGACTATTTTCTTATGCAGTTGTTCACAAAGTGGTGATCCTCGCCCCATCTTTGCTTGTGAATGGCTGAGACTTTTGGGGATGTTCCTTTTATACCCTATCATGACACTCACCTGTTTCCAATTAGGTGTTCTTTGAGCGTTCATCAACTTTCCCAGGCTTTTGTTGCCCCGTCCCAGCTTTTTTGAAATGTGTTGCAGGCATCCATTTAAAAATGAGCAAATATTTGCACAAAAACAATAAAGTTTATCAGTTTGAACATTAAATATCTTGTCTTTGTGGTGTATTCAATTGAATATAAGTTGAAGAGGATTTGCAAATCATTGCATTCTGCTTTTATTTACATTTTACACAACGTCCCAACTTCACTGGAATTGGGGTTGTACTCTGTCTTTTGCATTTTGCATCACGCTGAGAAATCTGAAGAAAACCAAAGAGGAATCAGCAGTTGCTTCCACACACATGCTGTGCAGGTTGCCAGTGCAGGCTAACAAGTTTGACAAGCTGCATTTCGAGGTTCACACATAATTGTTTATCACAAGAGAAGGCCAAGGAGCATGAATCTCTGTCAGCACAGAAGCGAAAATGTGAAGGGAAACAAAATCATGGCCAATGACGGAATGATGCAGTGTGCAACCTCACCAATAGATGACACTAAATCCTGCACACTGTAGCTTTAAATGATACTCTCTCTGAGTTTAATGTAAAGGTGCAAGCAGTGCACTGTCATTTATTTAGATTTTGATGAATCATGAAACATTTCGGTGACATAACTGTTGATCTGCCTGTCCAAAATGCTCCATATTCATATATAGATTTTCTGTGTCGGGGAATAAATGAGAACTCCGGCTGAATAATGCATTTTCAATTTCCTCATTTAAACTCGACAGATCAATTTCTCATACTGACACCATTAACCCGTAGGATGGGCAGTGTTACCATGGAAACACGGATCGTGTTCCTTCATCAGAAGCACCTGTTTTCATGCACATACTCGTAAACGACACAATGGGAAGATCGGCAGGATGAGATCTGCCTTCCTTCTTTGTCTCTTGCTGTCTTTTGCTGTCCTCCTTTTTCTGTACATCTTGATTGTCGTGCACACACACTTGCAGCCTCTGCACCATTCTTCCATCTCTCTTCACCCCTCCCCCATTTAACCCCCCCCCAACATCCAAATGGCCCTCCGGCCAGGACACAAGATGGCCAGTGCTGTGTGTTTTTTATGTGCATGTGGCTTTTATTTGCAAGCACTAAAGGTTTTCACAAAGGACACTTATGGTGAAAATCCTCCAAAAGCCTTTCAAGCTGCAGGGGGTTGAGTAGTTGTTCAGTGTCACAGAGCAATTAAAAATATACATGTGCACATCTCTGGTATCTAATCTGTGTGTCTGTAGGAATGCATGTCTTCTTATTCTGCGTGATTTGTGTGCGTTTGTTCATGTTTGCATCCACATTTCTGCATGTGCACCTCACCTGGAGCACTGATTGGCTTTGACCCCTAAAATAAAATAATACAGCGTTCCGATCAGCTGCCGGGCTGCATGTTGACTAAACGATGTTCTGTGGGAATAGAAAGTGACAGAAAGGAATAGAGAGCAGGAGAGGTGTGCATGTGAATGAGTGGATTCAACCCCCACGGTGGGGGAATTCTCCAGAAGGAAGGAACTAAAGCGAGCATTAGGAGGTGCCTGGTACACAGAGGATGCTCTAAGAGAAACAGGGGACTTGCTGCACAGTGACTAAGTATTTTACATAAGTTCTCCCCTCCTGTGGCAGGTCACTCCCAGTGATTAGTTGTCTGTAGATGCACATAGTGCCCTCCTGAGTTGGAAGTGGGCACTGCAACATATGAAAGAGCACGCTCACTGCTTTAAGTTGATCATCCGATTTGGTCCACGAGGTTGAAAGCATCGAAGTCCTGGGGTTGTGCTTGTAAATACACAATTTGGTGATATACTGTGCGAATAAAAGCCAAAAAAAATAAATAAATAAACCCATCCCATGATCTCTAGTCATGGGATTTTGTCAGATTTTTGAAGTGTTATGCAGCGCTCACCCACAGGATGACATCTTAGAGCTTCTGTGTGCTAAAAATGGATTATTTGTTTTTGTGGAAATGCCTCTGGCTCTGCTATGAGAAGCTTCATGAGAGTGAGTTCCCAGCCACCATGGGTCCCCTCGGTGCACCCTTACGCCCCTGCAGATGGAAGCGCCACAGAAGCATCTGCACAAAGTGAAACACTTCCCCAGACACACATGCACGTGTGATTGTGACTTGCTGGAGCGCTTCACTGCAGTGGCATGCAGGGTCTCTGGCAGGAAGGATTAGATTGGACTCCTTCATTCTTTGGCTTTAGGTTTTGTTGTTTCTCCAAAACATTTTGATTGAAACGTCTATTCCTGATTCATTTCCATGGCACAGTTGCTGGTGTCATTTTATGATCTTCTGTCTTCATTCCTCAAAGAAAGCACAAAGAACGGGAGGTCCATGTGCAGTTTTCCCACTGTTAAAAACACAGAGCTTTTAATTGTGTGGTTTATTTCGAAGTGACGAGATCTCACAGGGAGGAATATGTGGTTCACTTCTTTTTGATGCACTCAGCAGGGAAGAATGTCAGAAATGTTTCCCACAGCTGCCTCTGTGTACTTTACAGGTTCTTCATACTATTATTACCATGACAGTTTAGATGATGAGCATAAAATGTGCCACAAGGAAATTTTTGCAAAGAGCAGCCATCATACGAGACAACATGCATGTCGTGTTTCCAGAATAAACAATGAAATGTCAAGCGTTTTTTTGTTTTGTTTTGTTTTGTGGCAGTCTGTGACACCTCATAATTATGTGTAAATACCACAGTTGCACTGCTGCAATAATAACATATCAAACTATTAGAATAAGTAAACCCTGTATTTCCCCCTTTTTATTTCAAAATGGGCAAAATCCTAACATCCTTGATGGAAGCAATTACTATATATTACATTAAGGAAAAACAAAAATGTGGGGCATGGTTGCACCAAAAAGTCCTCAAATATACTGAAAAAAGAGAATAGTTGAACCAACTTAAAAAAGCGTTACAGTTGGTAAAACCTGAATGAATTAAGTTGTTTGAACTTAAGTTAGCACGTTAGATCCTCTAACTTACAAACTTAAATTCAAACAATTGTGTATGAAGTGTATGAAGACAAAAAGGTCAGACTTATTGCAGCTGACCTGTCATAAAAATAAACCAGGAAAACTGGCCCAACCTTATGTGACATCAAGGCTGCCATTGTGGTACCTGCAGGCTGCCACTGTGATGCCACAACCTGGCAGTGCCACCAGAAGGATCCTGGTGTCTCTCTCGTTTGGTTCAAAGTTTCAAGAAGTCTTTTTTCTCCCATCACTGTGTGGAATATTTTAGGTGGGCTTTAAACAATAGCAACACCTTTGCTGGGATGGGAATAGATTCCATTACTTGTTGACAGTGTGGTGGGAAAGTGTTTCATGTATTGACTCTACTCTACTGCCTCTACTGGTGGTTGGCTCTCACTGCGGTATTATATCACTTCCTGTTCCGGAGCACAGCGGTGTTTTGCTGTATCTGTTAGCTGTTTAATCTGCGCAGTTAGATTGATCTAGTTAACTAAATAATGATTTGTTTCACAGTGTAATCTTCACGTACCTTAACTAAAGCATGAATCTAAATTATTTACACATTATTCACTTTGTGTGTTTTTAGGAATCCGCTAGCTTAGCGCAGCTACTAGCTCTTAGCCGGTTTAGCATGGCGGCTTCTCCTGTCTCTCCCGCACTTTTCTGCTCTGGGTGTGAAATGTTTAGTTATTCCTCGGCCTCCTTTAGCAGTAATGGTACTTGTAATAAGTGTAGCTTATTCGTAGCTTTGGAGGCCAGGCTGGGCAAATTGGAGACTCGGCTCTGCACCTTGGAAAATCCTACAGCTAGCCAGGCCCCTGTAGTCTGTGCGGACCAAGGTAGCTTAGCCGCCGTTAGTTCCCCTCCAGCAGATCCCGAGCAGCCGGGAAAGCAGGCCGACTGGGTGACTGTGAGGAGGAAGCGTAGTCCTAAACAGAAGCCCCGTGTACACCGCCAACCCGTTCACATCTCTAACCGTTTTTCCCCACTCGGCGACACACCCGCCAAGGAACAAACTCTGGTTATTGGCAACTCTGTTTTGAGAAATGTGAAGTTAGCGACACCAGCAACCATAGTCAAATGTCTTCCGGGGGCCAGAGCAGGCGACATTGAAGGAAATTTGAAACTGCTGGCTAAGGCTAAGCGTAAATTTGGTAAGATTGTAATTCACGTCGGCAGTAATGACACCCAGGTACGCCAATCGGAGGTCACTAAAATTAATATTGAATCGGTGTGTAACTTTGCAAAAACAATGTCAGACTCTGTAGTTTTCTCTGGGCCCCTCCCCAATCGGACCGGGAGTGACATGTTTAGCCGCATGTTCTCCCTGAATTGCTGGCTGTCTGAGTGGTGTCCAAAAAATGAGGTGGGCTTCATAGATAATTGGCAAAGCTTCTGGGGAAAACCTGGTCTTGTTAGGAGAGACGGCATCCATCCCACTTTGGATGGAGCAGCTCTCATTTCTAGAAATCTGGCCAATTTTCTTAAATCCTCCAAATCGTGACTATCCAGGGTTGGGACCAGGAAGCAGAGTTGTAGTCTTACACACCTCTCTGCAGCTTCTCTCCCCCTGCCATCCCCTCATTACCCCATCCCCGTAGAGACGGTGCCTGCTCCCAGACCACCAGTAACCAGAAAAATCTATTTAAGCATAAAAATTCAAAAAGAAAAAATAATATAGCACCTTCAACTGCACCACAGACTAAAACAGTTAAATGTGGTCTATTAAACATTAGATCTCTCTCTTCTAAGTCCCTGTTAGTAAATGATATAATAATTGATCAACATTTTGATTTATTCTGCCTTACAGAAACCTGGTTACAGCAGGATGAATATGTTAGTTTAAATGAGTCAACACCCCCGAGTCACACTAACTGCCAGAACGCTCGTAGCACGGGCCGAGGTGGAGGATTAGCAGCAATCTTCCACTCCAGCTTATTAATTAATCAAAAACCCAGACAGAGCTTTAATTCATTTGAAAGCTTGACTCTTAGTCTTGTCCATCCAAATTGGAAGTCCCAAAAACCAGTTTTATTTGTTGTTATCTATCGTCCACCTGGTCGTTACTGTGAGTTTCTCTGTGAATTTTCGGACCTTTTGTCTGACTTAGTGCTTAGCTCAGATAAGATAATTATAGTGGGCGATTTTAACAACCACACAGATGCTGAGAATGACAGCCTCAACGCTGCATTTAATCTATTGTTAGACTCGATTGGCTTTGCTCAAAATGTAAATGAGTCCACCCACCACTTTAATCATACCTTAGATCTTGTTCTGACTTATGGTATGGAATTTGAAGACTTAACAGTATTCCCTGAAAACCCCCTTCTGTCTGATCATTTCTTAATAACATTTACATTTACTCTGATGGACTACCCAGCAGTGGGGAATAAGTTTCATTACAGTAGAAGTCTTTCAGAAAGTGCTGTAACTAGGTTTAAGGATATGATTCCTTCTTTATGTTCTCTAATGCCATATACCAACACAGGGCAGAGTAGCTACCTAAACTCTGTGAGTGAGATAGATTATCTCGTCAATAGTTTTATATCCTCATTGAGGACAACTTTGGATGCTGTAGCTCCTCTGAAAAAGAGAGCCTTAAATCAGAAGTGCCTGACTCCGTGGTGTAACTCACAAACTCGCAGCTTAAAGCAGATAACCCGTAAGTTGGAGAGGAAATGGCGTCTCACTAATTTAGAAGATCTTCACTTAGCCTGGAAAAAGAGTCTGTTGCTCTATAAAAAAGCCCTCCGTAAAGCTAGGACATCTTACTACTCATCACTAATTGAAGAAAATAAGAACAACCCCAGGTTTCTTTTCAGCACTGTAGCCAGGCTGACAAAGAGTCAGAGCTCTATTGAGCCAAGTATTCCTTTAACTTTAACTAGTAATGACTTCATGACTTTCTTTGCTAATAAAATTTTAACTATTAGAGAAAAAATTACTCATAACCATCCCAAAGACATATCATTCTCCTTGGCTGCTTTCAGTCAATCAATCAATCAACTTTTTTTCTTATATAGCACCAAATCACAACAAACAGTTGCCCCAAGGCGCTCCACATTGTAAGGCAAGGCCATACAATAATTATGAAAAACCCCAACGGTCAAAACGACCCCTATGAGCAAGCACTTGGCCACAGTGGGAAGGAAAAACTCCCTTTTAACAGGAAGAAACCTCCAGCAGAACCAAGCTCAGGGAGGGGCAGTCTTCTGCTGAGACTGGTTGGGGCTGAGGGAAAGAACCAGGAAAAAGACATGCCGAGAAGGGGGGCAGAGATCGATCACTAATGATTAAATGCAGAGTGATGCATACGGAGCAAAAAGAGAAAGAAACAGTGCATCATGGGAACCCCCCACAGTCTACGTCTAAAGCAACATAACCAAGGGATGGTCCAGGGTCACCCGATCCAGCCCTAACTATAAGCCTTAGCGAAAAGGAAAGTTTTAAGCCTAATCTTAAAAGTAGAGAGGGTATCTGTCTCCCTGATCTGAATTGGGAGCTGGTTCCACAGGAGAGGAGCCTGAAAGCTGAAGGCTCTGCCTCCCATTCTACTCTTACAAACCCTAGGAACCACAAGTAAGCCCGCAGTCTGAGAGCGAAGCGCTCTAATGGGGTAATATGGTACTACGAGGTCCCTAAGATAAGATGGGACCTGATTATTCAAAACCTTATAAGTAAGAAGAAGAATTTTAAATTCTATTCTAGAATTAACAGGAAGCCAATGAAGAGAGGCCAACACGGGTGAGATATGCTCTCTCCTGCTAGTCCCCGTCAGTACTCTAGCTGCAGCATTCTGAACCAACTGAAGGCTTTTTAGGGAACTTTTAGGACAACCTGATAATAATGAATTACAATAGTCCAGCCTAGAGGAAATAAATGCATGAATTAGTTTTTCAGCATCACTCTGAGACAAGACCTTTCTGATTTTAGAGATATTGCGTAAATGCAAAAGGCAGTCCTACATATTTGTTTAATATGCGCTTTGAATGACATATCCTGATCAAAAATGACTCCAAGATTTCTCACAGTATTACTAGAGATCAGGGAAATGCCATCCAGAGTAACGATCTGGTTAGACACCATGCTTCTAAGATTTGTGGGGCCAAGTACAATAACTTCAGTTTTATCTGAGTTTAAAAGCAGGAAATTAGAGGTCATCCATGTCTTTATGTCTGTAAGACAATCCTGCAGTTTAGCTAATTGGTGTGTATCCTCTGGCTTCATGGATAGATAAAACTGGGTATCATCTGCGTAACAATGAAAATTTAAGCAATACCGTCTAATAATACTGCCCAAGGGAAGCATGTACAAAGTGAACAAAATTGGTCCTAGCACAGAACCTTGTGGAACTCCATAATTAACTTCAGTCTGTGAAGAAGATTCCCCATTTACATGAACAAACTGTAATCTATTAGACAAATATGATTCAAACCACCGCAGCGCAGTGCCCTTAATACCTATGACATGCTCTAATCTCTGTAATAAAATTTTATGGTCAACAGTATCAAAAGCAGCACTGAGGTCTAACAGAACAAGCACAGAGATAAGTCCACTGTCCGAAGCCATAAGAAGATCATTTGTAACCTTCACTAATGCTGTTTCTGTACTATGATGAATTCTAAAACCTGACTGAAACTCTTCAAATAGACCATTCCTCTGCAGGTGATCAGTTAGCTGTTTTACAACTACCCTCTCAAGAATCTTTGAGAGAAAAGGAAGGTTGGAGATTGGCCTATAATTAGCTAAGATAGCTGGGTCAAGTGATGGCTTTTTAAGTAATGGTTTAATTACTGCCACCTTAAAGGCCTGTGGTACATAACCAACTAACAAAGATAGATTGATCATATTTAAGATTGAAGCATTAAATAATGGTAGGACTTCCTTGAGCAGCCTGGCAGGAATGGGGTCTAATAAACATGTTGATGGTTTGGATGAAGTAACTAATGAAAATAACTCAGACAGAACAATCGGAGAGAAAGAGTCTAACCAAATACCGGCATCACTGAAAGCAGCCAAAGATAACGATACATCTTTGGGATGGTTATGAGTATTTTTTTCTCTAATAGTCAAAATTTTGTTAGCAAAGAAAGTCATGAAGTCATTACTAGTTAAAGTTAATGGAATACTCAGCTCAATAGAGCTCTGACTCTTTGTCAGCCTGGCTACAGTGCTGAAAAGAAACCTGGGGTTGTTCTTATTTTCTTCAATTAGTGATGAGTAGAAAGATGTCCTAGCTTTATGGAGGGCTTTTTTATAGAGCAACAAACTCTTTTCCAGGCTAAGTGAAGATCTTCTAAATTAGTGAGACGCCATTTCCTCTCCAACTTACGGGTTATCTGCTTTAAGCTACGAGTTTGTGAGTTATACCACGGAGTCAGACACTTCTGATTTAAAGCTCTCTTTTTCAGAGGAGCTACAGCATCCAAAGTTGTCTTCAATGAGGATGTAAAACTATTGACGAGATACTCTAACTCCCTTACAGAGTTTAGGTAGCTACTCTGCTCTGTGTTGGTATATGACATTAGAGAACATAAAGAAGGAATCATATCCTTAAACCTAGTTACAGCGCTTTCTGAAAGACTTCTAGTGTAATGAAACTTATTCCCCACTGCAGGGTAGTCCAACAGGGTAAATGTAAATGTTATTAAAAAATGATCAGACAGAAGGGAGTTTTCAGGGAATACTGTTAAGTCTTCTATTTCCATACCATAAGTCAGAACAAGATCTAAAATATGATTAAAGTGGTGGGTGGACTCATTTACTTTTTGAGCAAAGCCGATAGAGTCTAATAATAGATTAATGCAGTGTTGAGGCTGTCATTCTCAGCATCTGTGTGGATGTTAAAATCGCCCACTATAATTATCTTATCTGAGCTAAGCACTAAGTCAGACAAAAGGTCTGAAAATTCACAGAGAAACTCACAGTAACAACCAGGTGGACGATAGATAATAACAAATAAAACTGGTTTTTGGGACTTCCAATTTGGATGGACAAGACTAAGAGACAAGCTTTCAAATGAATTAAAGCTCTGTCTAGGTTTTTGATTAATTAATAGGCTGGAATGGAAGATTGCTGCTAATCCTCCACCCCGGCCCGTGCTACGAGCATTCTGACAGTTAGTGTGACTCGGGGGTGTTGACTCATTTAAACTAACATATTCATCCTGCTGTAACCAGGTTTCTGTTAGGCAGAATAAATCAATACGTTGATCAATTATTATATCATTTACCAACAGGGACTTAGAAGAGAGAGACCTAATGTTTAATAAACCACATTTAACTGTTTTAGTCTGTGGTGCAATTGAAGGTGCTATATTATTTTTTCTTTTTGAATTTTTATGCTTAAATAGATTTTTGCTGGTTATTGGTGGTCTGGGAGCAGGCACCGTCTCTACGGGGATGGGGTAATGAGGGGATGGCAGGGGGAGAGAAGCTGCAGAGAGGTGTATAAGACCACAGCTCTGCCTCCTGGTCCCAACGCTAGACAGTCACAGTTTGGAGGATCCCAAAAAATTGGCCAGATTTCTAGAAATGAGAGCTGCTCCCTCTAAAGTGGGATGGATGTTGTCTCTCCTAACAAGACCAGGTTTTCCCCAGAAGCTTTGCCAGTTATCAATGAAGCCCACCTCATTTTTTGGACACCACTCAGACAGCCAGCAATTCAAGGAGAACATGCGGCTAAACATGTCACTCCCGGTCTGATTGGGGAGGGGCACAGAGAAAACAACAGAGTCCGACATTGTGGTGATGCCGGTATTTGGTTAGACTCTTTCTCTCCAATTGTTCTGAGTTATTTTCATTAGTTACTTCCTCCAAACCGTCAACATGTCTATTAGACCCCATTCCTACCAGGCTGCTCAAGGAAGCCCTACCATTAATTAATGCTTCAATCTTAAATATGATCAATCTATCTTTATTAGTTGGCTATGTACCACAGGTTTTTAAGGTGGCAGTAATTAAACCATTACTTAAAAAGACATCACTTGACCCAGCTATCTTAGCTAATTATAGGCCAATCTCCAACCTTCCTTTTCTCTCAAAAAGTCTTGAAAGGGTAGTTGTAAAACAGCTAACTGATCATCTGCAGAGGAATGGTCTATTTGAAGAGTTTCAGTCAGGGTTTAGAATTCATCATAGTACAGAAACAGCATTAGTGAAGGTTACAAATGATCTTCTTATGGCCTCAGACAGTGGACTCATCTCTGTGCTTGTTCTGTTAGACCTCAGTGCTGCTTTTGATACTGTTGACCATAAAATTTTATTACAGAGATTAGAGTTTGCCATGGGTATTAAAGGCACTGCGCTGCGGTGGTTTGAATCATATTTATCTAATAGATTACAATTTGTTCATGTAAATGGGGAATCTTCTTCACAGACTGAGGTTAATTATGGAGTTCCACAAGGTTCTATGCTAGGACCAATTTTATTCACTTTATACATGCTTCCCTTAGGCAGTATTATTAGACAGCATTGCTTAAATTTTCATTGTTACGCAGATGATACCCAGCTTTATCTATCCATGAAGCCAGAGGACACACACCAATTAGCTAAACTGCAGGATTGTCTTACAGACATAAAGAAATGGATGACCTCTAATTTCCTGCTTTTAAACTCAGATAAAACTGAAGTTATTGTACTTGGCCCCACAAATCTTAGAAACATGGTGTCTAACCAGATCCTTACTCTGGATGGCATTACCCTGACCTCTAGTAATACTGTGAGAAATCTTGGAGTCATTTTTGATCAGGATGTGTCATTCAATGTGCATATTAAACAAATATGTAGGACTGCTTTTTTGCATTTGCGCAATATCTCTAAAATTAGAAAGGTCTTTTCTCAGAGTGATGCTGAAAAACTAATTCATGCATTTATTTCCTCTAGGCTGGACTATTGTAATTCATTATTATCAGGTTGTCCTAAAAGGTCCCTGAAAAGCCTTCAGTTAATTCAAAATGCTGCAGCTAGAGTGCTGACAGGCACTAGAAGGAGAGAGCATATCTCACCCATATTGGCCTCTCTTCATCAGCTTCCTGTTAATTCTAGAATAGAATTTAAAATTCTTCTTCTTACTTATAAGGTTTTGAATAATCAGGTCCCATCTTATCTTAGGGACCTCATAGTACCATATCACCCCAATAGAGCACTTCGCTCTCAGACTGCAGGCTTACTTGTAGTTCCTAGGGTTTGTAAGAGTAGAATGGGAGGCAGAGCCTTCAGCTTTCAGGCTCCTCTCCTGTGGAACCAGCTCCCAATTCAGATCAGGGAGACAGACACCCTCTCTACTTTTAAGATTAGGCTTAAAACTTTCCTTTTTGCTAAAGCTTATAGTTAGGGCTGGATCAGGTGACCCTGAACCATCCCTTAGTTATGCTGCTATAGACTTAGACTGCTGGGGGGTTCCCATGATGCACTGAGTGTTTCTTTCTCTTTTTGCTCTGTATGCACCACTCTGCATTTAATCATTAGTGATTGATCTCTGCTCCCCTCCACAGCATGTCTTTTTCCTAGTTCTCTCCCTCAGCCCCAACCAGTCCCAGCAGGAGACTGCCCCTCCCTGAGCCTGGTTCTGCTGGAGGTTTCTTCCTGTTAAAAGAGAGTGTTTCCTTCCCACTGTCACCAAGTGCTTGCTCACAGGGGGTTGTTTTGACCGTTGGGGTTTTTCTGTAATTATTGTATGGCTTTGCCTTACAATATAAAGCGCCTTGGGGCAACTGTTTGTTGTGATTTGGCGCTATATAAATAAAATTGATTTGATTTGATTTGTTTGGTGCCCTTGCTTCTAAAGCAGAAGGTTCCTGGTTCAAGACCACCCGTACATGTAATGTGGAGTTGCATCTGGCAGCGTATCTGATGTAAAACTTGTGCCAAATCAATATGTAGATCTATATCACATCTGGTGTGGTGACCCAGAGTGAAAAAGGGAGAAGCCAGAAGAACTCAGTACTTAAAACAGATCCATGTAGTATATTCAGATTTTTAAGGAGCAGCCTGTTTCTGTGCTTGTTGATTTAAATGTAAAGAAGCTGTTGCTCACATGCTCTTTTGCTGCTGGGTAAGTGGGTGTGTCTCAGAGACACCCTACTCAAGAATTCAAAATATGGATTTCTATGACCTGTGTTACACAAGTCTAAAAATCTAGTGCAATGCTAAAATACCCTCTGCTGTATGAGAATTATTTCCTTTATAATTTGCAGTTGTTTAATTAATTATTAAGATCCTATTGTCTTACGTACAATGTTTATATGTTCAATAAAACCCCTCTGTCAATGAGCTTTTGACAAGAGCAGAAATTAGCTTTGACTTAGCGGACGTTAACGTGACGTCCACGAAATGTCTTGAAAATGACTCCAAAGGTGTTACTTGGTTCTAAAAACAGCGTTTTCAGTTTTATAAGTGTTTATTTCTTGCTAACATTTACATAATATATGAGAAAGATGTTATGTTTACACACAAACGAAACAGGGTTTTGCAGCTATCTAGACCAGCCACTGATGTTACCACGCTAACCTCCACAAAATGTCTTGTAAATAAGTTCAGAGGTGTTATTTGGATCTAAAAACAGCATTTTCAGTTTTATAAGTGTTTATTTCTTGCTAACATTTACATAATATATGAGAAAGATGTTATGTTTACACACAAACGAAACAGGGTTTTGCAGCTAGCTAGACCAGCCACTGATGTTACCATGCTAACCTCCGCAAAATGTCTTGTAAATAAGTTCAGAGGTGTTACTTGGTTCTAAAAACAGCGTTTTCAGTTTTATGTGTTTATTTCTTGCTATCATTTACATAATATATGAGAAAGATGTTATGTTTACACACAAACGAAACAGGGTTTTGCAGCTAGCTAGACCAGCCACTGATGTTAACCACGCTAACCTCCGCAAAATGTCTTGTAAATAAGTTCAGAGGTGTTACTTGGTTCTAAAAACAGCGTTTTCAGTTTTATAAGTGTTTATTTCTTGCTATCATTTACATAATATATGAGAAAGATGTTATGTTTACACACAAACGAAACAGGGTTCTGCAGCTAGCTAGACCAGCCACTGATGTTAACCACGCTAACCTCCGCAAAATGTCTTGTAAATAAGTTCAGAGGTGTTACTTGGTTCTAAAAACAGCGTTTTCAGTTTTATAAGTGTTTATTTCTTGCTAACGTTTACATAATATATGAGAAAGATGTTATGTTTACACACAAACGAAACAGGGTTTTGCAGCTAGCTAGACCAGCCACTGACGCCGCAAAATGTCTTGTAAATAAGTTCAGAGGTGTTACTTGGTTCTAAAAACAGCGTTTTCAGTTTTATAAGTGTTTATTTCTTGCTATCATTTACATAATATATGAGAAAGATGTTATGTTTACACACAAACGAAACAGGGTTTTGCAGCTAGCTAGACCAGCCACTGATGTTAACCACGCTAACCTCCGCAAAATGTCTTGTAAATAAGTTCAGAGGTGTTATTAGGTTCTAAAAACAGTGTTTTCAGTTTTATAAATGTTTATTTCTTGCTAGCATATATATATTTATATATATATATATAGAGACAAAGCCTTCGCAATACCTGATGGCCATATTTGATAGCCTCCGGTTATGATCCATTTCAGGCTGAACTTTCGCTTATATTAGAAGAATTTCTACAAGTACCATCATAGAATTGTGAGACTGTGAAGCTGTTTCACGTATTTGACTGTAAACCCCTTTAATGCAGTAATTCACCAAACGAACACAGCTGCCAGTGCAGGTTAATAATCCTCCATGTTTAAAAGATTTCTGTGGATTGTTTTCCCCCACTGTAAATAGTGCTGGCGAGCGGAGATGATGTTGCTATGGTGACACAGTGCTGTGGCAGCTGGTAATTATTCGGGTATAAGTGCCAGCAGAGAGACCGAGACGCTTGCTGGCACACAGTAGGAGGAACAGTGACATCTTGACACCAACCTTTCAGACGACGCTGCTGTCGGACCTGAGAGGGAATTCATAGGACGTTAATTAAGTGAAGGATGGATGACCTGATCGCATTGTGATGACACAAAGCCTTTGCGGTCAAGTGTTTTCATAATAAAACAGGAGCTCAACCATGGTGTCGCAAGGCGATACGCCACAGGTGATTTTTACAAATGTTATGGATGATGATGATGTCGGTGTGGAGGTTGCAGCACGTGTTGTTAGATGATGAGATTAAGAGGTGGTGAAATCCAGTTGTTAACCACTGTTGCACAAACAGAATGGTGAGAGAGAGAGAGAGAGAGAGAGAGAGAGAGAGAGAGAGAGAGAGAGAGAGAGAGAGCGAGCACCTCAGAGGGCTGAAGGTGTATGTGAATACACCAGTTATGTGCATCATAATACACAAATATACACACAATTCCCCTGACTGCCTCTCTCTCTCTCTCTCTCTCTCTCTCTCTCTCTCACACACACACACACATCCAGTAGATGGCAGTGTTCTATGCATTGTGACCCAAAATGCTTAGAACACATAAAAACAAAAGTGTTAAGAAATAATGTTTATGAATAAGTATTGAAACGATTATTGAAGTACAGGTCCAATACAGTACAGCAGCTTGTCACTTAGAGCTGTCAAAGTTGCTAAGCAACAGGGGAAGACAAGCTGCTGATGCAATTGCAAAATGTTCCTTGGATGAGACCATTTCATTTCAGAACAGGTGTTTTGGCCTCTGTTGATTCGAAAGGCCATATATTCGTAAAACACAACCCACAAAGGATACAGCCCCTCAACTGAGACACAGCCATTGCCTTCAGCCTGCTGCTTTTTTTGTGAAATGTAAATGACTATGAATATTGAAAATTCCTAAAAGGAAGGAGCACACTGTTGAGCTCAAGAAAATTAAAAGGCCTGAAAACCCAGAAATAAGTGCAGTGGATGACGGAGGCACTTTCCACCTTTTTGTAAGATCAAGAACACCCTGCAGGATGAAGGTCAACATCAACAACCAATTTAGTTATTCAATAACTTTGAAGCAGTCTGCACAGTTCTGAAAGCACATTGATGGATACGTGAGACAAAGAAGAATTAGTGCCTGATTTTTGACCATCTGAAGCAGGCCACTTCATTTAGACAGACTGCAAAAAAAAAAAAAAACTAGAACCTCGGCCAGGGCCATGGGGTCACTGAAGCCATAACATCTACACGCCGTGGAATCATTGAACCTAAAAAAGTCTAACAATGATGTTTGCTCAGTAGTAAAAAAAAGTTTCATCTGCTGTGACTGGATAGCATGTATCCTTAGCGCTTGGCATCACAGTTTATTGCAACTTGCACCTTTCCCAGAAGCTACTGTCATCTGAGCACTGATATTGATATTGCATGTGCTTATAGACAAAAACATATAAGAGACAAAATTCAATGTATTATTCAACTAAACTGCAAATATATGAATTTTTTAACATTTATGAAACACTTCTCTAAACAAGGCCATAGGGTCACTGACCCTAAAGAGATTCCCTCCTTGGCACAGTGATCTATTTCTTTTTGTCTTTCTCTAAAATTGTATATAATAATCATTAAATTATTAATATATAAACAAAACTAAATTTAAGAAATATTACAATTTGAAAACAAATGCACCCGAACGTGATCACAGCTGCAACTGCTTAATGCTAACTTTTAACATTGAAAATGCCGTAGACATGCTAACACGTTAGCATCGGGATCCGGATCGTGATCCGGATCACCACTAAAATTTAATCACTTGTTCCTCTTGTCATTTCCAACCACTCCACAAAATTTCAACAAAAATAAATTTAAGAAATATTACAATTTGAAAACAAATGCACCCGAACGTGATGACAGCTGCAACTGCTTAATGCTAACTTTTAACATTGAAAATGCCATAGACATGGTAATGTGTTAGCATTGGGATCCGGATCGTGATCCGGATCACCACTAAAATTTAATCACTTGTTCCTCTTGTCATTTCCAACCACTCCACAAAATTTCATCAAAATCGGTTCAAAACTTTTTGAGTTATCCTGCTGACAGACAGACAGACAAACAAACAAACGCGACCGAAAACATAACCTCCTTGGCGGAGGTAATAATGAACCTGAACATTCATCCAGGAATTCAAACGGATGAAGTATATTGTTTAACCATCTGATTTTCTGCAAAACTCTTCTTTCCATTATGCTTGGAGAAGACAAGCTGCTTTTCCAGCTCCCACACTCCCCAGTCACATGAGCATCACCGAGATGAGAGACACAGTAGAGTTTTTCATCACCAGCACAAAACACACATCTTCTGTATATACACACACATGCACACACCCGTGCGTGCACAATGCTCCAGAAAGGAGTTTGGCTGTTGCACACACTCCCAGTCATTACTGAGTCTGCTGCAGCAGGCTGTTGAGCTGACTGAAAGGAGGAACAAGATGCAAAAGAAGGGAGAGACACGGACAGGCGGAAAGAAAATACCCTCCTCACTCTGTGTATGTGTGTGTGTGTGTGTTTGAATCGTTGGCTGACACTTTCACTCCGGCCTTTATTCTCCACCTGATTATCTACCCTTGCTTGTCATTGCAGTGCTGGTTTGGGGGGGGGGCTCTCTAAGATGATCTGTGGATCTCCGGCATCATAAATCACCTTCATTTGCATCAGGAGGTTTCATCAGTTCAGTCAAACACAACTTTGGCTGTTAGAGAGGGACGTGATCAGATTACTTAGATTGTGCGCAGAGTCCTCACATCAGTTTTAGAGGCTTCAGTGTGTGTGTGTGTGTGTGTGTGTTTTGGGGGAACAACTGCAGCAGACTGATGCACAGTGCTGCAGTCTGATGTTGCTCTGTGCTGCCACCTGCTGGATAATAATAATTGAAAGCCCATAATATCCTCAGTGTGAAATGGTAAATGGACTGCATTTATATAGCGCTTTGTCCATCTGCATCAGATGCTCAAAGTGCTTTACAATAATGCCTCATATTCACCCCGATGTCAGGGTGCTGCCATACAAGGCGCTCACTACACAGCGGGAGCTACTAGGGGATCAAGGACCTTGCCCAAGGGCCCTTAATGATTTTCCATTCAAACTGGGATTTGAACCAAGGATCCTCTGGTCTCAAGCCCAATGCTTAACCACTAGATCATCACCCCCCATCATGCAAAATGCATGATGACAGTAATATGTGTCAAAAAACAAGTTTCCTTTAGTACTTTTTATGAATTATTGCTATCTGCACTTGCAGGTGGACAAACAATATATAGACAACTTTGGTGTCTGTTGGACATTTGATCTCCTTCGTCCCAGTCCATCCAGCTGTAACTGGTTACCAGTCTTCACTGTGGGACTAACTTGTGATGGACTGTCCTGGGAAGAGTTTTAGACTCTTATTTGCTTCACGCTGCAGTATCCATGGATACCATACGTTCCGACCCCATGGACCTCAGTGCCTGTATATGACTTTCTTTTACTTGGTGAGCTAAAATTGGCATTTTGAGATGTTAATGTTCAGTTTGGATGAAAATCAGTATATTTGTCTGACAGATCACGTCAGGTCCAGATGACAACAGGTCTGACTGTATCTATGAATAAACTGTTCATCCTCAGCAACAGTATCAGTAATTTATAGAGCCGGGGAGTGAAAACACGCACACAGTTATCCTGTGCATATTTAATTTCACTGCTAGAAGAAATAGTCCCATATAGGCTCTGAGGGCAGGTGCTTTTCCTCGCATCTCGTAGCGTGAAGCGTGTGAGAATCTAAAATCTCCCTGGATGGGACCCCAGTCCATCACATGTTACTTCTCCAGCCAAGGCTGGTACCCACTTATAGCCGGTTGGACTGAGATGGAGCAGATGAAATGGCTGTGGACAAAATACACCGGGAATCAAACATAGGCCTACATATTGGTAACCCAACTCCTATCCCACAGACCTACTTGCTCTGCAGTGTTTGGTAACACATACCTGCCAACATTTGAATTTACCTGTGTGGTACACCCACACATGGCCGCGAGCACCAAGGGCGTAAAGCGTAACTATGGGGTCCGGGGGCATGCCTGGACCCACACAAATGTGGGACTAATGGGCGTCCTGAACACATTCATGCAGGATGTGGGACACGGGGGTAAGTACTGGGACTGTCCCGCCCAATGTGGGACAGTTGGCAGCACTGGTAACGTATGATATCATATCAAACTGTGGTGTTTGTTCAAAGCTGGTCTGTTTTTTCAGTTTCTTCTCAGTAATTGCAAATTGATTGTTTTCTTTTTGTATATCCGCAGCGTGTACCTGTCCGATGGCGTCCCCTCACGCAGTGTGACACATCATGGCTCCGTTGCTGAGTGGAGTGTGGTGGGGGCCGGAGGCGGGCATCGCAGGCTCAAAGGTGGCCGCTGCTGGAGGCGCGGCGTCATGGGTGAACGGCGGGCAGTTGATCCTGGTTGGCACCCTCAGTGCCTTCACCGCTGTGCTGTTACTGTCTGTGGTGCTGCTGCTGTGCGCCAGCTGTCAGGGGTGAGAACTCACACCAAACCCTCAAGTATGTGGTAGACAGCTGTGCACAATGACACCCTTAAAAGCGCTGCAAAAGCACATCGTGTCAGAGAAGTGGTCAGCAATGCAGAATACACACAGCTACATAAAGGGAAATAAATATATAAAAGATTTCATTCATTAAATATGCATTTTCTGTAAAAGCTTGCACTGCAAATAAAAAAGCAGATTATAAGAACAATGCACCATCCTTTGATCATTTTCCCAGAACAGAGTGAAACTAAAGACACTTTAAAAGAAAACAAAATGTTATTTTAAAAATGTCTCAAATTAAAAACAAATAATAGAATTTTTTTAAGTATTTCCTATTTAATTATAATTCTATCTTTTTATTTAAATTTAACTATTTTTTTTAGTCTGAATTGATTTTAAATAGAAGTAAAGACACGTAAACCTATTCCAAATCTATTAATATTTTATACTGACCACATAATGGAACAATTTGATATAATCTCACTCACTCATCTTTAACCACTTACTCCAGTTAAGGGTCACAGCGCGGGGGGGGAACACATGCACACACAGGGAGAACATGCAAACTCCACACAGAAAGGCCACATGCAGGAATCGAACCCATGACCTTCTTGCTGTGAGGCAACAGTGCTAACCACTAAGCTACCTTGCTGCCCATGTGACATAAGCTAACAAATAAAATCAGAATGGTAATAATAAATCTAATGCCTAACTCATCATGATAATAAATGATTGAGCCAGTAAATTCATCATAATAATAATTAGTCAAACCAATCATTTCAGTAAAAAAATAAATAAAAATTATACCAATAATTTCAGTAAAAAATAGATAAAAATTATATATATATATATATATATATATATATATATATATATATATATGAATGTAAATTTCAGCAGGAACTGTATCTTATACAGCTTTTATTACAATATAAGTAATTATTCACCTTAATCATGTTTCTCTTCTCCAGATTTATCATTTTAAATTTAAAATGCAAACTGCCCGCTCTAATCTAAGGGCATTTAACCATATACATGTATAAAGGGTGTTTTCCTCCAAATATCAGAAAATGTTAAAAATGATGCATTATTATTATTATTATTATTATTATTCAGCCAATATGTATGTAAGCACCTCAAAACACCTTTACATCACAGCTACTATGGAGGTGTGTAGAAAACTGTCCAAATACTTATGATCTGAGCTTCTCTGAAACTGTTTCCTTTGGTTTTGAGCACGAGGCGGCACTTTTAGTTGAGCTTGAGGCTGATGATATGAAATTGCTGAGTCGAGGCTGACGCTCTCGACATCCCGCTCCATCATTCATCCTCACTGCTGACTCATCTCTCCATTCTGCTGTTTCCAGGCAGAAAAAAGCCGGCAGTGGACACCCAGCAGCAGACCACGAGAACCTCGTGAACGGAGTGAGTTGAAGTTTTCATCAGAATTACTATATTTTTATTTAATTGTGAAAAAAATGTTTCCAGATTTCGCTGCGTGAAGTGGATGAGAGTGTGACGTCTCCTGGGCGGGGCACCCGTTGAAAGCACGCAAAGATTTATTTCCTTTTTTTTCTTTCTTTGCCTCAAATGGAAGCAAGACTTGTTACGAAAGAAAAAAAAATTACATTCAGTTTTCCTCGTCCACTGAGAGATGCACTGTTTAGTGACGGATGTCAGAGGTCAGAGGTCAGCAGCATCAGGGATTAAAGGTCACTGATGAATTCAAATAAAACACCCACAGACTGTGACAAGTGTACGTACAGGAAGTTGCAAACAGTGCTGCTGCAAGTCGACAGCAAGCGGAGCCGCTAATAGCGCACATGCACACGCCTCTCTCCACCTTAATCACACACGTGCACGTCCTGTGACATTTGTTACTACACACATATTCAGCAAACCCGGCTGATTGAACCTCCCCTCATTAACTCAGTTGTTAGTTAGCTGGTAAAAGTCACTAGTTTCTGGTCATAAGAACTGGTGCTGCAGTCACGCCATGTGTGTTGTTATACTCACGTTGTTGCCAGATTAGAGAGACTCCTGATTCGTGGTCCCGCTGCACGGCTCCAATCAAACAGGGTCATTTTCGTTTATTAATGAGGAATGCGCTTTGGGTTTGTTTCTTCTCTTGTACAAGTAGTTAATCTTTTTTCAGCTGTTGCTTTTATAATTGATGTTCTCCCCGTGGCCTGTTTTACTGCTTATAACCTGCAGCGATGTGAGATACAGTGTCGTACTGAAGAACACTTCCACAGACAGTCAGGGATTGATCGGCTCACCTTTTGTTTAATGGACAATCCACTCTGTCACCTGGGCCGTGGTTGCACACAAAGTGCAAACGCACGCAGATTGATCATAACCAGATCTTTTTGTGACCATATTGTCCATATTGTTTTTTCCCTTGATTTTTATTATTATTATTGTTGTTGTTGTTGTTAATAGAGTAGTAATCTTATTATAGTATTTTAATATTCCTCAATGGTGTAGAAACATAAAAAAGGAAGTCTAGAATCAATATTTGAGTCTCTACCAAAATGGAATCACTTGTTCCCACTCATGAAGGTAGTAATTTGCAGTTGATAAGTTTATTATGCACTGCTTATTTTTGCCGTCTGCTGTTTTTTGTGGAGAACGTAATCGTGTATTTTCATCTGAAATTCATGTTCTAATATCTTGCTTTCTTGAAGAAAATATACAAAATCCTATGTATCCTTTGATTGATTTATTTGTTTTAAAAAATATGAAAAGAAACTGCATTTCTGCAGAAACAATAATACGTTCACTGTCGTACAGTATGTTTAAGAAAGTTAGAAAAAAAAACATGAGGAGGAGGCACTGCCAAGCATGCATTTATTTGTTTAGTGTTTATTGACATTAAAATTCTACATGCCTGCATTAGCTTTTAAAAAAACTATGTGAGATTAATGGATGATGTAAAAAAAAAAAATCTGCATTAAAATTTAACTTTTTTTCAAGGTCCAAGTTTCATTTAAAACGATCCATATGTTTTTGACAAACAAACATATCCTCCTTGGTGGAGGTAAATAATTCAGGAGATTAGTTTAACTGGCTTGCAAAGCAATTTTCAGAGGTCCATCGCAGCAGCCGGTGTTATGAGGTTTGATGGCCACTAGATGGAGGTGTAGAGCTTTTTCAAACTTGCACCACAGTGCAGCAGGAAGAAAAACAACAAACCTAAACAAAGAACATCCTGAGGGTGTCACTGCTGTGGATTATATATTTATCGATGGAAAAATGCTCACTAATTCATCCTTTATGCACGCTCTGTGTTAATTAGTGTTGATATTTAGTTATTTGTCGTTAACAAGTGCTGATTATTGGTAATCGAAGGCGCGCTCTCTTTAATTGGTGTTGATGTTGCCATGTGATGTAACAAAAAGGAAACCAGAACTCATTTGGAAAGCGCTCTTGAGCAAGGCTGAACTCCAGCCCGCTTCCTGCATGGGGGTGAAATGTAATGTTTAACATACTGTATGTTATTATCAGAATAAAGAGAACTGAATTATTTCTCCTTATAGAAATTCATTTCTTTAGTAATTATTTTAATAGATTTTTTTAAAGGCTCTATTTAATTCCAGATATACAGTTGTGTGCATACATATCAGTACTCATGGAAAAAAATTAAGAAATGTTTTTTTTTAATAATATGAAAATAAAATTTTAAATTCAAGCTTCTGTACAAAAACATAAGCGCCAACATGATCTAAATTAAATACGTTTTTTTTTTCAGTTTGAGATAAAAGAGCTTTTGCCAAAAGACACCATATTTATTTTCAAATTTCTGATTGCACCAACACAGTTATGAGATATTGCAAAGAGTGCTGTTCACCCAAGTGCTTACCATCATGATGGTGACCTTGATGTTATCAATAACAAAATTACACAACATGGAATGAACAAATACAAATTTTTACCATCAAAATGCAATGATTTTGATTGGCTAACACTTGTTGGTTTGTTAGTGTCTGACCTAAATGTGTCACTGATAAGCGTCTGTGTTGGGCAGATGTCAGAAAGAGAGACCATCAGCCAATCAGCAGACAGTCCAGGTACTGACATGGCTGTTAGCAGCTCTCACAACGGACCTCTAACCAGCGGTACAGGTCAGACAACCTTTACATGACATTTAAAGGACACGTTCCCTTGTTTCAACTTTTATTGTCCCTCCTCTGTACATCTCCAAACCATCTCAATCTCACCTCTCTGACTTTGTCTCCAAACCGTCCCACCTGAGCTGTCCCTCTGATATGTTCATTCCGAATCCTGTCCATTCTCGTCACTCCCAAAGAGAATTGCAACATCTTCAGCTCTGCGTTTGTCTTTTTGTTAGTGCCACTCACTGTCTCACTACTGTCTTGCAGACTTTCCCCTTCACTCTTGCAGATATTCTTTGGTCACAAATCACTCCTTCTCCACCCACTCCACCCTGCCTGCCCTCTCTTCTTTACCTCTCTACCAAACTCTCCATAAATTTGTAATGCACAACCTTGCTAATGCTGTAAAAAATTACAAGGTTTGTTAAAAAAAAGAACTAGTTTATCTTCCTTGTCAACTACATGATAATGAATTTCTTCTTTCTGGTAAAATATCTCATCTCCCCACTATGTTTATTTATTTATATTTCCATAGCTGCTGATTAGCTGTATTTTTTTTTTACATCAGTTATAAAATATTCAGTGTTGCCGAGTGTCATGGTTTGAGGTGGCTTGACCCTGTAGGTTGTAGGAGGCAAATGCAGACTCACAGACACAGGAGTTGGATTAAGAAAAATAGCTTTATCTGGTAAGCAGGCAATAGGTTCGGTACACAGGAAATCAGTCAACGAAGTGGAGGGACAGGCAGGTAGCGAGCTGAGGCAGAGTCCAAAAACAAGCACAGTTCTCAATACACGGCAACAGGAGTTCACAGGACTGAGGCAGAGGCAAAGTCAAAAAACGAGCAGAGTTCAGGGATAAGACGAGGTGGAGGTCGATAACGCAGGCAAGGTCAGAAATATTACAAGGCAAAACAAGACAAAGGTGCGAGGCTGGAAAGTGCAAAATGCAACAATCTGGCGAGGGACTGTAAGACTGTGAGGGCTTAAATACCAGTGGAAGAATCAGGGAGTGAAATGATGATCAGGTGTGCAGAAAGTGCTGGAAGGGGGCGTGACCGGGGAAGACAAAGGTGAGTGCAAGAGAGTGCTGTAAGACAAAAGCAAAGTGCACTGGGGCAACATAATTAAGTGACAGAAAACCCAATGGTGCAAAATGTGACGTGCTTGACTAGCCATAATAAAAACAAACAAGACAGAGGGGGCGAAACTAAAACTAAGGTGGCAATTCGAGGAGTGGAAAACCAGTGATAATAACTAAAGAGAGGACATGACACAGGAAAGTGAATACACTAAATATGACAAAACAAACTATTGACAGAATAGGAAATAAATGATGAACAAATCAAAACCAGGGACTAGGTAATGCAATGAATGACTAAACCATAAATAAATGATACACAGAAGAACACCAGTAACAAAAGCATTACACAAAGTAAAGAAACAAACAGAACCAAACCAAGACTTACATGACAACATATAATAATATGAAAAGTAAAACTGTAAAATCCTCAGTGGAAGCCTAGACCAAAATAGGGGGAAAACCCAGACATGAACCCTGGGCCAGAGCAGATCCTGACACCTAGTGCCACAAAAGGTTAGATGGCTTGGAAAACTTAAATTGTCCATAGGTGTGTCTGTGTGTGGGTGTGAATGTGTCTGTTTGTTGTCCATTTGCGTCCACTACACTGTTGCGTGGTTGAAGATGGGTGAGAGTGTAAAAAAAATAAAAGTGCTTAAAAAAGTACTGTGCAGGAAGTGAAAAATAAATATTGTGTCTTTTACCCCACTAGTTCTTACAGACACACAGGACATCAGTCCACAACCTTCAGAGGACATGCTGTCCAGCCAGTCAGAGCTCAGATCCTCAAAATGTCCTCAGGACCGCGAGCTGCCCAGCATCCCCGCCAACAATGGCCTCATCGTGGACGGGCCCCCGCCTTCAGGGGACAGCACATACGAGGTCAAAACTTTATGATGTTACAAGGATCTATTTTAAAAACAGTATGATTTCACTATTTACAGATCTGTCTCTGTATGTGATGCCAAGGTGGTGAAGGAGATCGCGGTGGCGTCCCGTGATGTCAGCGTTGAGGACTCACTGTATGAGACGGTCAAAGAGCTCAAAGAGCTGCCCGTGCAGCACAATGTCCCCAAAGGCTTTGTGCAGCTGAGCCCCGATGACCGGCCCCATCATCATCCTCCTGCCCTCCTCAACGGCCACCTGAGCCCCTGCACCCCTGAGCGCCTGCCCCTGAGTGCCGCGGTGGAGTATGCCTCTGTGGATCTGAATAAAAAGAGCCGCCACAGCGCTGACATGGAGGCCAAAAGGCACACAGATGGTGCCAGTGTTTCTTCTGACAGGCCTATGGAGGAATGTGAGGAGGACCTACCTCCGCCGGTACCAGAGAAGGTTATGGATGAAAGTGACAACCAGCCAGTGGTGATGAATGGGCTGGCGGGGGCCAGCCTTCACAATGGAGAGGTGAGGGCACACATTTTTATATTTTACATGCTTAAAGGGGAATTTTGTCATTTTTACACCTGAGGTCTATTTTGTATATTGTATGGAGAAAGCTAGAAACACCACTCGGAGTAAACCAGTTGTTTTTGCAACTGAACAAGTGAAAATGTCATTAGAAGAGGCTGGTAGCATGGAGAAGATCCCTACGGAGGTAAGCACAGGCATTTACCTCAATAAATGGAAATAAACTTTTTAAGACGATTGATTATACAGTTAGCCGCTTACCTTACCCTCCAGTCCATTTGGTGGTGCTGCGTTCCACTGAAGCATTTTTGCCTGTTCAGTGTTTTTAACTTGTCTCGTACATTAACATTATGGAGCTGGTTAGTCTGTGACTGTAAAATCAGTATGTAATGCACCGATTAAGTTCCTCAGTGAAATATCTCAAATGATTGGTGGTCCGTATTGAAGAAAATACTGACTATGGACACACTTATCATTGGTGACACTAATGATTAACTTTATTCATCTGTCGTTAATTTCATCACCAAACTTGACAATGTGGTAATTCACAGAATCCACTGGTCTTATAATGAGTATTGATAACAGAAACCTGTAACACTGACTTAAAATCATATGTATTCAGATCCTCAGCAAGTATCCTCTTTATTCTCCGTATTGACTGCATTTGTATTTTTGGGGAACCAAAATTGCTCTTAATATAAACCAATATTTTAATTGCAATAGTTTTTAATCATTAGTGATGATTAATGAATCATCTCCAGGACTTTTCTTCTATTCTGGTCCTTAGGCGCCACCAGTTACGGATGGGCCAAAGGCAAAAGTGCCTGTGACTTATACTTTGAGTTAGTTTGCCTGTTTCATAACTAGAGCTGGTTTCTTAGAGATGCTATTGAACCAAATTTAAGATTGTGGTGGCCCAACAGAAGTCGCTTAGTATTTATTAAGTGAATTCATTGTTCGTCTGCCTTTTGTCTTCTAGGGTACCAGGCAGGTAACAACATCTACGTAGACAACTTGAACTGGAACCATTGCTGGGTATTTTAATGGTCACTTTGGGTGTCATCTGGAATACCTGGACTGAAGACAGCTTTTAATTTTTGGGAACATGTGTTTTTGGAGTTGTCTCAGGAACCTCAAAAAGTTGGTTTGGCTTAGTACTACAAGAGGTGCAAAGGGGGTGGTCCGAGCTCCTCTACTACATGCACCAGTCGCTTGTATGTTGCTGTAAATGAGTCAAAGTCACATGCGATAAAACAATCTCTTCTGTCTGAGGATCAGTAGTTTGCATTCCTCACCCAGGCTGCAGGAAAGCAAGGAAGAAGAAGGTGACAAAACAGGGTCAAAGGAAGAGAATAGCAGCTTGAGTGTCAACCGCAGGAGATGGCAACAGATAGATGACAAAGGGAAAAAGAGACGATGGGAGGGTAACACTCAAAAAACACTGGCTGGATGAGCAAGCGTAGAGGACAGAGATGCCGAAGGACGAAAGAATCCCCGTGGCATACAAATGAAGCACCTGTAGGGGAGAGGAGCAAGGTAGGAGATGAGAATGGGATGGCAGAGGGGAGTGAGAGAGGAGAACAGGAATAGAAGAAGGGAGCAAGCAAGTAGATGAGAACAGGGTGGCAGAGGGAAGACAGGCTGTAAAATGTAACTAAAGGGAGAGTGATGTGGAGTTCTGCTCTCTGTGTGTGTTGTCTTCCACATGATCATTCAGAGAAGCACAAAACAAACAACACACAGCTCTGGAAAGGATTACATCAGATGTTTAGTAGCTGACGTAATAGGATGGAAAGGTTAGACCTTACCCATGTGAAGCACCTTCAGGCAACTTTGTTGAGATTTGCTGCTTTATAAATAAACTGAATTGAACTGGATTGATAACATCACAAACATTACAGTCAGTCAGCGGATCTGTATCACTTTACATTATACCTCGTTAATTCCTCTTCATATCACTTTTGTTTTATGTTATTACATACCTATCCGCATTTTTAACACACGGAAAAAAAACACAGCTTCCTTGTTGTTCTTTCTGTCCCCCGCTCTGCAGATGGGGGGACAGTAAAATGCTTACGTGCATACATCAAACCCCTTGTCGATTATGAGGATGCTGAGGAAACTGCTCAGCATCCTGGACAACACCTTCCACCCCCTGCATGCCACACTGACGTCCTCATAGACTGAGACCACTGAGGTGCACCACAGAATGCCACAGGAGGTCTTTCCTACCTGTGGAAATCCGACTGTATAATTCCTCCCCCTTCTGCAGGATGAATACATAATGATCAGAGTTATTCAGTTACTCAGAATTATGTGCAATATTATTGAACATGTTGTGCAAATGTCTTCCAGTCATTTCATATAAACTGGTTGTACTTATTGTAAAAAAACAAACATTGCTCACTATTTACTGTTTCGGTAAGCTGACAAAATAATTTCCTTCGGGATAAATAAAGTTTATCTTATCTTATCTTATAATTCATAAACACTTCCAGGTCACATTTATAACAGGTTCACATGCTGTCAGGACCAAAATCTTTGACAGGTTTGCATGTGACCGCTGTGTGACACTTGTGACCTAGTTAAAAGTCAATCACGGTAAAACCTTGTTGTTGCACTACGTCATAGTTTCCAGGCATCACTTTTACATGGGATACGAGGTCTGTCCGTAAAGTATAGGTCCTTTTTATTTTTTTCAAAAACTTTATAGATTTCATTCATATGTTTTTACGTCAGACATGCTTGAACCCTCGTGCGCATGCGTGAGTTTTTCCACGCCTGTCGGTGACGTCATTCGCCTGTGAGCACTCCTTGTGGGAGGAGTCGTCCAGCCCCTCGTCGGAATTCCTTTGAGAAGTTGCTGAGAGACTGGCGCTTTGTTTGATCAAAATTTTTTCTAAACCTGTGAGACACATCGAAGTGGACATGGTTCGAAAAATTAAGCTGGTTTTCAGTGAAAATTTTAACAGCTGATGAGAGATTTTGAGGTGATTCTGTCGCTTTAAGGACTTTTCACAGTGCGAGACGTCGCGCAGCGCTCTCAGGCAGCGTCATCAGCCTGTTTCAAGCTTAAAACCTCCACATTTCAGGCTCTATTGATCCAGGACGTCGTGAGAGAACAGAGACGTTTCAGAAGAAGTCGGTTTCAGCATTTTATCCGGATATTCCACTGTTAAAGGAGATTTTTTTAATGAAAGACGTGCGGGCGGATTGCAGCGTCGGCTCGCAGCCGCCGCGACGCTCCGTCACAGGAAAAACACCTCTGCTGGAAGCCTTAAGGACAAGTTGGAACATCTCCAGCTGATAAACAATTTCTCATATACTCACTCCACTGAAAGCCATCAAAAGCCAACTGGATTTTAACAAATGGTTATCAACACGGAGGTGTTTTTCCTGTGCCGCCGCGCTGCGTCGGCTGCGTCCCGACGCGCGGACCCATCCGCACGTCTTTCATTAAAAAAATCTCCTTTAACAGTGGAATATCCGGATAAAATGCTGAAACCGACTTCTTCTGAAACGTCTCTGTTCTCTCACGACGTCCTGGATCAATAGAGCCTGAAATGTGGAGGTTTTAAGCTTGAAACAGGCTGACGACGCTGCCTGAGAGCGCAGCGCGACGTCTCGCACCGTGAAAAGTCCTTAAAGCGACAGAATCACCTCAAAATCTCTCATCAGCTGTTAAAATTTTCACTGAAAACCATCTTAATTTTTCAAACCGTGTCCACTTCGATGTGTCTCACAGGTTTAGAAAAAATTTTGATCAAACAAAGCGCCAGTCTCTCAGCAACTTCTCAGACAAAGGAATTCCGACGAGGCGCTGGACGACTCCTCCCACAAGGAGTGCTCACAGGCGAATGACGTCACCGACAGGCGTGGAAAAACTCACGCATGCGCACGAGGGTTCAAGCATGTCTGACGTAAAAACATATGAATGAAATCCATATAGTTTTTGAAAAAAATAAAAAGGACCTATACTTTACAGACAGACCTCGTACATGTGTGTTGTGACGTCTGTGAGTGTAGGACATGGTTAGAATATTGTCGTCATCATAAGTCAAAATGTCATCATGAGCCCCAGTGCACCGCCAAGTCACCCACAATCCACCTTGCCGACACACCTAGTCAGCATGAAATCAGCATTTCTTCCCCCCCCCCCCCGATTACTTCCCTGTAGTTACATTCATTCTGCTCCACATTACCTACCTGAGGCTAATTTAAAATTAACCCTGTTTGTTACGGACTCCTCGTGTATGATTTGTCATGTCAGACCCGAGTGTGTGTGTGTGTGTGTGTGTGTGTGTGTGTGTGTGTGTGTGTGTGTGTGTGTGTGTGTGTGTGTGTGTGTGTGTGTGTGTGTGTGTGTGTGTCTGAGCTTAGTGAGCACCAGCTGGCCACCATCACGATATGACAGTTTGTCTGGAATTATGATGGATGACAGCGGCTCGAAAAACTCTCCTATTCACGCGCATCTATGCATACAACAATGCGGTGGAATCCCCTCAGGAACAGTCCGCTCGTGCACGTGCACAGCCCTGGTCTCAGCTTTATCGTTCAGTACAGTATAAACACACGCGTTCAGCTTTTACAGGCCCCATCATTCACAGCGTCTCTGGCTCCATGGAGTTATGGAGCCGTCACAAACTACTCTGCAGTGGTTGTGCATCGCCTGTGGGCTTTTTGTGTAAGGTGGAGGTAATAAATTAGACCCATCTGACTGGGATGCAGGGATATATGTGGACACGGTCCAGGTAATCTTGGGTATTCAACATGTCAGTACATTTATGCCACCTGTAGTTAAAGGAAATTACATTAAAGCTGAAGGATTTGTGCTTGTTTCAGTGCAATTATTGATTATGTTCATTGGACAGGGATGGTTTCGATATCTTATGTAGCTCTTAAGATATGGTCATTGATATATTTTAGATGATGACCTCTGATTTGACCTTGACTTTAGATTTATGAATTTGAAGACCTCTGTGAGATATTGGTACAGTGCATCCGGAAAGTATTCACAGAACTTCACACTTTCCACATTTTGTGATGTTACAGTCTTATTCCAAAATGGATGAAATTATTTTTTTTTCTCAAAATTCTACACACAGTACCCCATAATTACTTTTTTAAAAGATTTTTGCATATTTATTAAAAAAACAAAGGCATTGCATGTACATAAGTATTCACAGCCTTTGCCATGAAGCTCAAAATTGTGCTCAGGTGCCTCCTGTTTCCACTGATCATCAATCACTCAGTTGATTGGTCATGATTTGGAAAGGCATATACCTGTCTACATATAAGGTCCCACAGTTGATAGTGCATGTCAGAGCACAAACCAAGCATGAAGTCAAAGGAATTGTCTGTAGACCTCGGAGACAGGATTGTGCCAATGCACAAATCTCAGAAAGGGTACAGAAACATTTCTGCTGCTTTGAAGGTCCGGATGAACACAGTGGCCTCCATTATTTGTAAATGGAAGAAGTTCAGGTCCACCGGGACTCTTCCTAGAGCTGGCCGCCCGTCTGAACTGAGCTAACTGTAAACTGAGGGGAGAAGGGCCTTAATCAGGGAGGCGACCAAGAACCCATTGGTCACTCTGTCAGAGCTCCAACATTCTCTGTGGAGAGAGGAGAACCTTCCAGAAGGACAACCATCTCTGCAGCAATCCACCAATCAGGTCTGTATGGTAGAGTGGCCAGACAGAAGCCACACCTTAGTAAAAGGCACATGGCAGCCCACCTGGAGTTTACCAAAAGGCACCTGAAGGACTTTCAGAATGAGAAACAAAATTCTCTGATGACACAAAGATTGAACTCTGGCGTGAATGCCAGGAAACCAGGCACCATCCCTACAGTGAAGCATGAGGGTGCCAGCATCATGCTGTGGGGATGTTTGTCAGCAGCAGGAACTGGGAGACTAGTCAGGATTGAGGGAAAGATGAATGAAGCAATGTACAGAGACATCCTGGATGAAAACCTGCTCCAGAGCGCTCTTGACCTCAGACTGGGGTGACGACTCATCTTTCAGTAGGACAATGACTCTAAGCACACAGCCAAGATATCAAAGGAGTGGCTTCAGGACAACTCTGTGAATGTCCTTGAGTGGCCCAGCCAGAGTACAGACCTGAATCTGATTGAACATTTCTGAAGAGATCTGAAAATGGTTGTGCACCGACGCTCCCCATACAACCTGATGGAGCTTGAGAGGTGCTGCAAAGAGGAATGGACAAAACTGCCCATAGATAGGGGTGCCAAGCTTGTGACATCATATTCAAGAAGACTTGAGGCTGTAATTGTTGCAAAAGATGCATCAACAAAGTAATGAGCAAAATTTAAATTTTTCATCTTGTCATTATGGGGTGTCGTGAGTCGAACTTTGAGGGGAAAAAAAAAAATAATTTACTACATTTTGGAATAAGGATGGAACATAACAAAATGTGGAAAACGCTGTGAATACTTTCTGGATGCATCGTATATTGAGTTTCTCCACCAAGTTTGATTGAAATTGTTCTTTGTGTTATAAAGATATTGCTGCAGACACAAACAAACATGACCTTTCTGCTTCGAAGCGAGTCTAACCAAAAAATAGTATTTATTTATTATCCTTTGGTAATTTTTCTATTGGGGTAGAAGAAGATAACATAAATCCTATAAAAATCCTGAGGCCCACATGTGTTGGTGCTTACCCTTATATTCCGTAATGTGGAGTGGATAAGAACCTATAACTCTCCTGGACAGGATGACAGTCCATTGCAGTTTACTTCCCAAGCCAAGGCCAGTGCACAATTACAGCTGTAGAGATTGAAACAATGCAGATTATGTTTTCTATAAGGACACGGGCAGGTAGCATGGCCAAGAATCAAACCCAGGCCTACATATTGGTAGCCCAAGTCCTTATTCTACTGAGCTACCTGCTATTGGATGTTCTTTATGTATAATTTTGACCCTGTTTTCTGAAAACCAAAATTAGATGGCAATTTCTGCAACAGATTTTTGTGACTTTTCTGTGTAAATAAATGTATTGCACAATTATTCTGCCCTAGTAAAATAAGACTTCACAGGAATCTATGACGTCCCGTTATTGTCTTTCATGGCCACAAGTGCCTGTAAATTTACAACCAAAACTGCATATCAAAACCTTTGCTTGTACAGATCACAGGATCAGCAAATAAACCATTTTTTGCAGTGTCGTGGCTGGGTCAAGGCACCTGCGTGAACATTTTACCCTCCGGCATGACCAAAAGGCATCTTCTGCGTCCCGCATTCTGATGGAATTATTAACGTAATCGTGTCTCCAAACATGAATTATCCTAAAAGTAATTGCATTGATTTACACTCTTTGAGGTAAAAGCCAGGGAAGTGTGTACATGCGTGAGGCGCAGCTGGGGTGAGTGCTTTGATGGATGAGGTCAGTTTTCACTCAGAACATAAGTGCATGGCGTGTTTGGAGGTACATCGCACCCTTGACGAGCACAAGCACTGAGCCTCAGCACAATTATAACTTTTGGTTTTTTTGTTCATATGAATCAACGCTGACCTCTTAGTAAATCTGAATTTATTCATTGCATCAAGTAAGCCGTTTTTTTGTTCTCAGTTCCGTCTAAACATTTAATGTGATAGAAGGTGTTTTTACTCTTTGCCAGTAGGAATATTGAGGTTCTTGTTAGACTCTAGAGATGTTTTGGCTGCTTGAACCGTCACGCTCTCTAATATAAACTGATAATTGTTTTAATGAACTAGCAGTTAAATGTAACACCAGCATATGCTTCAGAGAGAGCTTGTTTCTCTTTTCTTGGTAATACTACATTATTGATCAGAGTCTGCTGTCAGACATTCAAATATAGATTTTCCACTGATGTTAATATTCTGGAGAACTTATCAATGTAGTTAAGGTTTTTTTTTTTTTCTGAAAAAGAAGATATTTCAGCTGCAGTATGCCAGAAGGCCCATGGGAAACTCTTCTGTTCCTGGGCAATTGTACACTAACGGAATTACAACAGCAGCTATATTAAGCAGCTATTAAAGC
Organism: Thalassophryne amazonica; assembly: GCF_902500255.1. Classification (NCBI taxonomy): domain Eukaryota; kingdom Metazoa; phylum Chordata; class Actinopteri; order Batrachoidiformes; family Batrachoididae; genus Thalassophryne; species Thalassophryne amazonica. The sequence goes on from NC_047122.1 coordinate 44,177,020, forward strand.
AGCAGCTATTAAAAATGTGCTCCAACTGTAATTCCGTTAACGTAGAATTACCCTTATTTGGTCCACCCAAGCAGTGTTTTGTTTTTTAATCTCCAACCACATGAAAAAACAAAACACATTTTCCACTGCTGTTAAGAGCATGCCAAAGCAACAGGTGGCAATATAACCTAAACCGTATAGCCATGCTGACCAATCAGAAGCTTGGGAGGGAGACAAAAACTCTATTATCCTTATATACACGTAAACCAGAGATGTTAACACTGATACTGAGTTTCTGAAAATCTTCACCTTGGATGATGATTTACAAAAGCTCTAATTACAACTTAGCAATTTTTATTTATTTATTTTTTTTGAAAATGCCTTTTTTTTACAAATAAAAAAATGGAATATTTTACAAAAGCACATTTATCTGTAAACGCCAACACACGACACACCTCACATTAATGTGTTGGTTTATATAATGAATGAGTCAACCAATCAGTGTTAGCGGAGGCACATTTTACCCAGAATCCTTTGTGATCTGTCTGTGTTTGTTACAGAACTTCAGAATTAGTGCATTATTCAACATTAAAAGATATATGTTATATTTTAACTTTGTACAAATCACAGAATTGACATTAATGGAATTATTCTATCAGTATTCATTTTATTTATACACCAAACCATAACTCGGCACTGCTTTATTTTTCAAGACCTCCGCCTGATGGCAGCATTGTGATTGAGTAGAGTTGAGCTTCGTGGCTCCTCTCAACTTGCTTCTGTGCTGGAAGCCATGTACTAAACAAGAGCTTCCAGCATGGGGCAGGATGTTCAAAGACAGAAGTGCTGACTCATTGTTTGGGTCTGTTGCCGCTTTTGATGCTACCAGAAGCGATCGTGGTGTTAAAACTCAAAATCAGCTTGTTAGTAGTTGTAAGTGTACTGGAGACAATACTGGAATTTATCGGTTATCTGTAACTTCAGATACATTTTTGTGTGGTTTATCGGTTTAGCTTTATAAAAGATAACTTTTCAGTTATCTGATTACCTGTTATTGAAGTTAATTTTTTGGTTATCTGTGCCCACCACTGTGTGTGGACAGGGCCATAACCCCATAAGCCATCACAGTTGTCATGGATGTCATGATGGCTTCTCTCATGAGACACGTTCTTGCATGGTCACTCATTTTTGAGAGCTGCCTCCTTTAGCAAGAACTTATTTGACTATATAAAAGCACTTTTAACATCATCAGTAGAGGCATACACTCTTGTAATTTCCTTGGTCTGTAACTCTGTGGACTCTTGTGTATTGTTCTGAACATGACTCCCCCTGCCCGAGGCATATTATTGGAAAAAGATTTTCTGAATTCTTTCTGAAGTGTTCTTGTTTATAATGAGAATGCTTTTTAAAATAACGCTAATAATAAAAGCACATTTTATGACCAACCGCTCATTCCTTTTTTAATCACGTACTGACACATTGCCACTTTTAGCTCCACAGTAAGCTGTTCTGATTCTTAAGATGGTCCTATGGGTTCACCATCGCCTAACATTACACTCACACCATATTTCTTGGCTGTTTGTGAGTTGGTTGATGACTCACCACAAGCTCAGAGTTTCCATCACAGCTACTCTTCAGTTGCTGACTTACTTAACTGATTTCTGAGGCACTCTCATTTTAGTGCAATTTCTGTGTTACGCCATCATTTAACACTGTAATTTAGTTAGTAGAATAGGTGCTTCACTTCTGGGAGGCATACTTGCTTCACAGGTATTTGGCATTGCAGTTGTGTATGGCATGTAAAAGTCAAGACCCTGAATCTAAGGGCCCTGTCCCACTGGCACTTAGGAGGATTTGCGGATGGAATGCCCACAAAAGTGGCCCACATCTGCCAAACAACCGCAATAACCGTGTAACATTCCTGTATGAGTCGGCCGCCATCTGAACACGTCCGTGATCATCCGCAGAGGAACGCATGTCCGCAGCCAGGATTTTTGAGCGGCTCAAAAATCCTGCTGCGGATGAGATCTGCATCACTGCCTGAACACATACTGAAGACATACGCAGGACATACACAACCAACGCGCCGCATATCCCCTGTCATCCGCTGATATCCGCAACCGACGGGTTGGCGCGGCTTGGCGATGGACCAGGACAGCGTGCAAAACAGATATGACGCGTGCCCAGCACGGCCACATCAGGGTCGCAAATGGTATGTCGCGCATGCAGACAGAGTGGGCACGGATGAAGCGAGTGCATCACGGCCGCTGTGCCCCTCATGGGGGCGCCTCCGCGGTCGCCTTTGCTTCTGTTCCCTGTTATATCCGCTTTTCTTCCTCATGTATTCGCTGATCCACCCCGGGACATTTGTCATTTCCGCCTACCTTTGTTGCAGACGCTTTGTCTCCTCATTTCATGCGCAAATCCTCCTAAACGCCAGTGGGACAGGGTCCTAAGATGATCCATTTTTTCAGCTGTACTTCGAAAAAAAAAAAACCCACCATCGTATATTTTCAAGATATCTTAAGAATGACTAACTCTATTTTATTCAAACTTGTCAGCTACATTGGGTCTATGAATTGGAAGAACATATTTTGTGTTGGTTAGAAATGGTCAGCAATCATGGTCAGAGGTCAAGGTCAAATTTCAGATACCTTGCTATAGGAAAATGGGTAGGTTTATGGAAATGAGTGCAGATACTCTGTTGTTTCTGAATGTGACTGTTTTAAAGCCCATGTGCCATTTTTGCTTCATGTCTGATACTTTGAAATGTGGTTGTGGCATTTTTTTGCTTTGGAGAACAGGTGTCTCCTATGTCATAGAATTTTATATGTAGACTTATAGAAGTTCAAATTAGCTCTTTCAGGTCTATATTTTGGCTTATAGCAGGATAATTTCTACATGGACAACCATACAATTATATAAGTTATTTGGATGGTTAACTTGAAACCCCCAAAATGTTTAAAAGTATGGAAGATTAAAAAAAAAAGTTTTGTACAGTATTACCCATTTAAACATTTGACTGTGCATCAGCTGCAATGTCTCTTACCTTTTGGATCTTTTCTGCTCCAGGTACAGTCCCCTTTATCTCATGCACCAGAGATCAACAACCACATTCTATCAGACAATGAGGTAAGCGTGTGTTCATCTCCCATATTCCCAAAGCTATCATCCCCAGTCCCAAGGTGCCACCACTTTACTCTGCAGAAGTCAATGCCTTCAACCCAAATAACCCCCATAAAGCAAGTGTCACATTAAATACTTTGCCGATCATTTGCTAGAAATATGTAATATGTGGACTCCATTTTTAAGACTTATCATCCACAGTAAAATACATGGGGAGGGGGGGGTCACATAAATGATGTGCCTTTGCTCTGTCCTTCAGGCGGCAGTCTATTCTACAGTCAACAAAACAAACTGTTGTGGTGCTGCAAACGAAGAAGACAAGGAGCACGACTATAGCAGCATTGCAGAGATCAAAGGTCTCATTCCTGCATCCTCTTCCAACGACCTCTACGCCACCGTACGAGACGTATACAACCAGCCAGACGCCCCCCACCCAGGGGAAGACCCCAACCCGGACAGCACAGACCCTGGCTATGAGGCAATTCGCATCCCTAAGACTGGTAGCTCTGAGAACGGCCACAGGGCTGGGTGGGGACCAGAGGGCCCTGATGGTGCTAAGGCGGAGCCTGACTATGCCAGTGTTGGAGAATTGGGTCTGAGCCGGGAAACATCTCGCCTCTGACTTTTTCCCCACCGTTCATCTTCATCAGCGGCGGTTAGGAAAACCAAGCTAACCAGTGCACTTTCTCTGCTTTGAATATACCCATCATGTTTTTGATGCATGACTTGGAGAAATGGCTCAGCACAGCATTCATTGTCATTCATTGAGTGATGGCTTCACAGCTTGGGTACGGTTTGTCATATCTGAACTTGGCTCCTTTGAATTAACTGTGGCAAAGGTGTCAATGACGCTGGTACTGCTTTTAGTTTCAGTACCTCAGTCACTTGAGGGATACCAAGAGGAAGAATGAATTTTGGACAGTTTCTGCTGGAAAAACACAAAGAGTATCAAATCATCCAGCATTTCAAGGTTTGATATAATCAGTGTTTGTGATTGAGAACAACAACAAAGCACTCAGTGCCATATTGTCATGAGTTCATGCACTTACCGTAGGTTGAAGTTGACATTATCCAGATGCCTCTTCTCCAGCTGCTAGTGTCTTTCTATCCTCTTCCAACTAAATATCATGTTTTACTGAGGTGTTAGAAAGTATAGTTCAAGTCTGTTCTTAGTCAGGTTGGCAGTACCTCCACTGTGCATCCACTGCTAGAAATACATATAAAAGGAGTTCTTGGAATGCCAGTGTGCACATAATGCAAAATGCTTTGCCCATCATATTTGTGCATCTTGCATTGTGATTGGTTTCTCTAAATCTGCCTATAATGTTGAGACATTCTCATGCAAATGTCTACATTTAAATGTAGAATTCTATATCTAAATTATTAGTCATTTGCTTAAACAAAAGGTAGAACAGGTAGTTTCATGATAAGGAGTTGAACTCCCAATATGTAGACCTGGGTTCTGTTGTGAGTCATGCTACTGGTCTTTTTTGTTGGACAAGACAGCACTTCATCTGCAATGTCCCAGTCCACACAGCTGTAAATGGGTAGCAGACCCGGCTGAGGAAGTAACCTGTGTTGAACCAGGAGGAGTTGTAGACTCTCATCTGCTTCAACCCTACAGAATCTGGGGATAAGCAAGGACACCAATTGGTCTCAGGGCTTGTGTAGGACTTACTTCTTCTCAACAAATGACAGGGTGAAAGTGTGGTCAGGTAGCGATTTCACAGTGCATTTGTAAATGTTTTTACAATCCTTCCCAATTTTTTTTGTGAACTCATATTTATTTGATGACATGTTTTGCTGCATAATTGTGAAATTTTAAAAAGTATGTCTGTGAGAGCAATGCCCATGGGGTTTTATAGCAGTTTCTAGCTTCTTCTTTTTTTAAGATAAGTGAAAATGGTTACTTGTGAGGACAGTGACATCTATAAAGGTACGTTTAGGCTTTTTTTTTTTTTTTTAAAGATTTTTTGCTTTAAAAAGACAAATGTTGCTATGATGAGACCATATTTACATTGCATGTCATATTTCTGATAATGTGCTTTTGTAGACATTTGGAACAAGTCAAAACAAGACATGTAATATGCATTTTTTAAAAAGAGCAGCAATTTTGCATTTATTTATTAATCATCTATATTTTTGGCTGATTTTTGACAAGTCTACTCTCGGTACAATGCACAGTCCTCAGTTGGCATTGCTTAATAAATTTTTAGCTAAAGCACAACATTTAATATTAGGGTACTGCATTCACGTGCATCTTATTGAAAGCATAATCTGTGCACAATCTGAACATCTAATGCTTTTTAAACTTTCTAGTCGCACTCAGATAACAGTTTTTCTTGTATGTAGCTTGTACCAGCGACACGCTGTGTGTGAGGCTTGTATATTATCAGTCGTTTGAAACAGCTCGTTGCTGGAGTATTATGTAAGTTTTTATTAGTCTGTCCAAAAAAGTGGATAATTATTGTTTTAAAATAAGTCTGTTTTAGAAATTTTATATATGTCTGACATGTTTTAGGGAAACTGCATCCCTGTTGTTCAGTAGCCTTTACCTTGTATTATAACACAAGGTTGTTAAATAGCTTTTGAGTAGTAACTAATCAAATATTAGAAATATGGTACAAAGTTCTGGTACGTGCCTTTAGCAAACAGTAAATGTGGTACTTTAAAAAGCAGAATTAATGTTGATTAATGTTTAGTTTCAACAGTGGTGGACGCAGTTGACCTAGAAGGTGGCTTTGATAACCACTAAACCACGAAATGAAAGTTTAACTGTGATACACAAAACTGATAAACCTCTTTAAAAAAAAATTGCTGACGCTACTGCTAACTGAAACTAACTACCTTGCTAACTTTTATCATATGAATTTAGCTTTGTTGTTGATTTTTAAGCTTACTTCCCCACTCTAAAAGCCAAAAAATTGATGTAAAGAGCTGAAATTTTAATATGTGTAAGTGTAAACATGGAGGTTCCCACAAAGGTTTAGCTTGCTAAGTTGATGATCAAAATGCACATAAAAAATTAAATGAGCACATGAAATTAAACAGTAGTTGCCAGTTAACATACAGTTTACTCACAGCACAGAAAGCATTAAATGAATAATAAGTTTGAAATATTACTGCATTAGTATACAACTTTCCACATGAACAAATGTATGATTTTTAGGGTTTACAAATGTTTTTGACTGTTAAACATTATAAAAGCAAACAAACAAAAAACTTTTAGCTGATTTCAAGTTAGCGGAACTAAATTCACTGGAAGCTAATTGGTCCAAAGTTAGCTGAAAAGCTAATAGGCTACTGAAAACCTTAGCTTTGCTAATTAGCTGTTAGCTGAATATTTGAACTGTGCCCACCACTGAATTTCATATTAACAAGGCAGATGTAAATATGTTTTGACCTTGCAGAAATGTCAGGTCGTTGGTGTCTGTGTTCCAGCCGTATCATATGTTTATTTCTGCAGCTGTTGTTCATGTTTGATTAGACACGTCAGTGCTTGTTTTTTGGGCTGAGTGCTATTACATCCACAAGTGATACTAGTCTGTGGGCCAACATGGGTATATGTGTGCGCCCCCCCCCCCCCCCAACTCTACAAACCTATATTTTTCTGAAGCCTTAGAGTGTCCCATTAATGAAATTGAATGTTAACATTGAAAATTTTGGTCCTCACTACCTGTTTTCACACAACAAATAGACTTACCCTATAATTGCCATTTTTCGTAAGGCAAAGATACCAAAATTCTTCACTGGGGTATAAAGGGTTACAGGTTATGCAAATGTTGTATTTCAGATAAAATAGCACAACAGAAATTAAAGTATTTTGAGTGTAAAACAATGTTAAAATGTTGAACTATTTCAATATAGTACCTCTTTTTATGAAACAAATAGAGGCACTCCATAATTGTCTGGTTTGTACAGTTTCAGATATTTTTGTGATGTTGACAATCTAGCAATTTGCAATTTATTTTTTATATTCAGACAGTTAAGACTTCAAATAATAGTTTAACTAGGTATTAAATAGACTGTTAACTATATGCTTTGTTTTTTTCCAGATTGCCATGGGAATGTTTTTCTTTGTTATAACCATGGGAATGAGGGTTTATAGTATATTGTAATATATGAAACATGAAAAGTGCCAATAATATAAAATATATATTATATTTGTTACTAATAGAGAGAAAAACATCTTATTATTTCTAGATCTTTTGTTTTTAATAAATAAGTCATCTCTAACATTTTTATTTGACACACATCAATAAACCTCTTTTTATATGTTAATTTGGACTTGTTGATTTTCTTTATTAATTATTTATATCTCTTCTGTGATGAAAAAGATAAGAAATTTCATACCATGAATTCTGATGTATGTTATACATATTTGTGGGAGTTGTAGGCCTATGTTTCTACATAAGGAAAACTATATTGATAAGTATGAAACTGGACAATTAAGGGGTACTTCTGTTTCAACATTTTAACATAGTTTTACACTCAAAATACTTTAGACATTGCTATTGGGCTATTTTCTCTGAAATAAAACAATATTTGCATAACCTGTAACCTTTTATGCCTCAGTGAAGAATTTTGGTGTTTCTGCCTTATGAAAAATGGCATATAGGGTATGTCTATATGCCATGTGCTATATGCAAAATAGGGTATGTCTTTGTTGTGTGAAAACAGGTAGTGAGGATCAAAATTTTCAATGTCAACATTCGATTTCATTAATGGGACATTCTAAGGCTTCAGAAAAATATAGGTTCGTAGAGTTGTGGCGGGGGATGCACGTATACCCATGTTGGCTCATGGACTATATCAGTTTGATTTTAATCCCAGTTGTTCCAAGTGTTTTTTGGACAAAGGCGGCAAGACCTGCAGTAGACTTGATGCATATCTGCAGAGAATTAACCTTTTTTTCTTATTTACACTCACAGAAATAAATGACCCTTTTGGAAAGTTGTTCCTAAACAAGTGATGTGGTTCTGTGTCCGGCTGTTGCTGTGTTCACAGAAAACCATAAATGAGCTCTAAGGAAATGATCTATTGGTGAGGATGTTTTAGTGCCAAATTTAATCAGGACAGCACACACACAGACACTTAATGGAGACCTAAAAACACTTACTCTTGCTCAGTGTCTGTCTTGCTCACACAGTTACATGCACACGCACACACACACACACACCCCTCAGCAGTATGTCCAACTGAAGTAGATACTCCCTCGTTGGGTCTCCTCTGCTCCTCTCATAATGAGACTGTTTGTCCCCCTTACAAGCAGCAGACAGCTTGATGTGACACTCGCCTTTGATCACATGGTGAAGTCTGTGTTGGCAGTCCTGGTCACATCTGTCACTCCAGTTTGTCCACTTTCAAGTCCGCATATAAATATTTAATGAAATGAGTTGTTCCATTAAAATACATCTGTAATAAAGAGGTTGCTATGGTGTTGTCATTTCTCAGGGTGCTGCTGTCATGGACAGAGATACTCCATGCATATAGGAATTTTTTTTAAGCATGTTTGATGTTAATTGTTATGTGATGTCAGGATGAGTAAAAGGTTACACTTTTTGAAAAAGCCATTTAGAATACAAACTTAAATTGTGAACTTAAAGGTGTTATGAATAATGGTTTAAATTGTAACTGAACGGCCAGCAACTGTTTTTGATACAAATAGTGGTTTAATGGCAACACCCCATCTGGGCTCTGAGCTTTTCCATCCCGTTTACATTTTCAACCCGGCCACATCAGCAAGAGTACCTGCCTGCAAAAAATTTGCCCTTCCCCCGAATATAAGGTGACTGCATAGTGGCAAAAAAACCAAAAAAAAACATAGCACTTTTAAAGGGGTTAATGTGTGAACATATTTTATATACCATTTTCAGATAAATGAGATTCACTATTAAGCATTCATTAAGTCCTAAAAGTCTGTACATGTAGAATTTCCCATTCTGCAAGAAAACATCATGCCTGACACAGCCTGATATCATGCCTGACACAGCTAACTTTATGCTTCTGTGGCATATGTCACGAAAGGCCATATCTTATGTTAACACCATGACACACCCACTAAGCTGGTCTTCAATGCAACCACATGGTGTGTGTGAGAGAGATTCCCTTTCCATTACTACATGTGATTATTATGAAAATAATAGGATTTTTAAAAGTATGTAATCTCCTACAGAGACATTAGCAAGCTAACTAGTGAGTGATACAGGAATGTCACCATGATCCACTGATCTGAAACAAATCAATCGAACTTTGGCTCTGCGAAGTCAAGCATGGAGGAAAAGCTTTGTTTGATGAGGGGCAATGGACATGGTTTGTATGTGCTTGTGTAGTGTAAGTGATAATGTTTTATTCCAGGCCCTATAGATTATTATTGCCTTCCATCTATGGTTTGCAGCTAATGAAACTGTGGGCCAATAATCAACTATAGCGCCCTCCAAAATCATGTTATTGTAAATTGATCAAATTTGCTGTTTCACAGTAGTGAATCTCGTCTCGCAGTCCGTGACTCACGCGAGAGGTCTGTTTCAACAGAGTTCCAGTTTAGGGCACAGTGTAAACACACCTCATGAAGTATGGACAACAAGACAACATGGAGACACAGGAGAAGTTCACCACAGGTGCTACACCTCTTCAACTTGAGTGAACATATCATCATGATCGCTCGGAAATTCGCTGAATCGGCACCATCCACATCCCTGCTAGCAATTGTTTATATGGCTTTGCAACGCCAGAACTCTGCTGGTGCTGTGGTGCATATTCTGGGAAGCACAGGGGGATTATGTGAAATGTTAAAGTTCCAAATGACAGCAACAACTGACAAAATGAACGTCTGTTCCTAGGTGCTACAAATGACGGAGAGAAGCTGTTGGTTTTGCCACTTGATGGGCGTTCCCAGGGCGTGCACCCAACATATCTGTGTATGATGTCTTGCAAATTACTTCAAAGGTGTTGTCTGGTTACAAAAGTGTTTTGGGATTTAGAAGTATTTATTTCTCATTAACATTTATAAAATATATGAGAAACAGATTCATACAGAAATAAGCCATTTTGGATTGCATGCTGTCATACTGCATTATTTTGATTTAGCGAGCCAGCTGACATCACGTTGCCTATTCACTTGGATTGGCTGTCCCCATGTCACGTCGCTCAGTATTTGCATAAAATAGACTCTGGGTCTATTTCGACCCCACCTAGCTGGCGGCAGAGCGACTGTTGTCTCTTACCGCTGCAAAACGGCCACTGTGATTGAAAATTAATGGCAAGTTTTGCCTATGTAGCTTGCAGCTAATGTGACCGTAGTGTTAGCCAACCAGGCAGCGCACTCTGGAAAAATCAGATGTAGCTTTGTTACGGGGACTGTTTAGGCTATAAGTTTTATAACATTTTTAATGAGTTTGTTACTGGAGATGGAGGCAAAAACCTATACAGAATCCTAAACTTGTATTTTATTTTGTCCATATTTGCAAAATTAGCATCAGTACGCTCTTTGTTTGTTTTACATAAAGCAAACAGCAGTACAATTCATTTCAAACTAGTTTATAGTTGCACAGTTGTCCCATGACATGAAAATTAGGTTATAAGACCCTGGTAACTGGGTTACAGCATAAAACCTGTCTTGTCTGTCGAACTTTTCCTTCCTTTAGCCTAAATCCCTTCTTCCTTCTTTCTCTCTGCTATAGCCCCTCCCTTCCCGTTTGGACTCCAGCGTTGCGTCATTGTTTTGAATGGAGCGCGGCTATCACCACCCCCCCCCTCCCCCCGCCCCAGCTCGCGTCGCCTTCTGTGGGCGGAGAACGGGGAGGAGCGGGAGGCAGTGGAGGCGTGTGCTGCACTGACCAATGACAGGGCTGCTCGTCCGCCGGACCGCACATGTTTACAGGCAGCATTCCGCCGGTAGAGCCGCCGCGCGGTCGGTGGCGCGTGCGGACTGGATGTCAAGCTAAGTGGATCAGGAGTCGGCGAGCGGACGTATTTTCATCCTCGTTTCGCATTTGCGAAGGTATGACGATTTCTCACATTAGTTTTAGGTGAAATAATTCGACGTTAGCGCAACATATAACCGTTCCTTTCAGCTTTTCGACGCGGTTTAGCCGCCGCTGTGAAAATCGTGCCCGAGTGTCGAGGCGGCTCCTTGCGGCGGAGGCGCCTCCGCGTTTTCCCGCCGCCTCGTCAGTTCGCAGGGAGCAGTGGTGAAAACAAACAGGTCGACCACAGAGGAAGATTGGGTAGCCGGTTGGACGTGGAGGTTGTTTGGCGGCGGTTTTCGCGTCGTCGGTGCTATTTCGGACTTCCGCGGAGCTTTGCCATTTGCGCTTCCCGAGGAGTATGTTGCCGCTTTGCCGCGTCTGGATGCAGGCGCGTGTCTACCCGATGCGGTTTTGTTTCCGTCCCCACGTTGTTTAGCGGTTATAATTCGACGTTTAATGGTCTAAAATCAGCCGGTTGCACGGTTGTTACACTTTTCGACATGCACACGAGGCGTTTAGTGAAGCGCTCGATCCTCGGTAGCCGCGTCTATGCGCCCAGCCCGACGGGAGACGGCGCGCCGGTGAGCGGGGTGGTCCAGGCTGTCAAGCAGGAAAACAGAGATGTGTCGGCCGTTGGAGCCCGGCGCAGCAGCGTCTACACCGTGCTCATGCAGGACGGCAGCCTGAAGGAGTTCTCCGAGGAGGAGCTCGCCGCCGGCTTCAACCACACTGCGACCAAAGCACCGCTCAAGTCCAGCCTGAAGGTGCGTGTAAAAAGTGCGCCCGGACAGCCCGGCGGCGCTCTGCTTGTTTTTGTCGTGCGGTGTTTATGTTGCGTTTAACCGCTTCCTGCGCCGAGCGGATTTCGACTTGCAGCTGATGGCACAGTCACCACCAGCATGTTTCACAGTGGGCGGTTAAATTGCATCTTCTTTGCACGTTGCATGAAATGACAGGCTGTCATGACATTTGGAGACATCACATATTTGGGACAAAGGGCTTGACGGGCCTGCGCCTGTTTGTGTTCTCGTGGGTGGGAAACAAACACGCTGTGACTGCAGCGATTTGGACTCATCCAAATAGCAACAGCCATGGGTTTTTTTTTTGTTTGTTTAGTTTTTTTGCACAAATGTTTATGGCATTTTGATGTTCACGTGAAAAGATGCAGCTTGCATTACATAGTTTTTATGTTCACTGTGCTGCACAAGTCCATTGTGGTGTAAACGCTGTTTAGAAGTGGACAGTGTGCTTTTTCTGACTCGCCGACCTCATTTTTCAGATGCAACTAGATGCCACATGGACTCAAAGATTGTGAGGAATTTCAGATGGATGGAAATACTTGTGTGTTGCATTTGTGCATTCTTTTATTTTTTTTTTTGTAGTGACTGAGAAATGTGTGTTTATGTGTTCATTGACTTGTTTACAGTCTGATTTTGATTTGTGTGATTTTTGTCTTTTCCCTCTTTGGTTTTCTTTCATGAAGTTCAAGCCGACCGACATATCAGTTTGCCGATGATATCTCCTGGTATGTGTCTTTCACAAACATATAGGTATCTGCATTATTTTTGCTGATATGAAAACTTTATTTTACTCAATAAATAATGCAGAAAAACACGTTCTCTGTTGAAAAATGTGTCATTTTGTAGTTTGTGCGGGAGAGGGTTCTCTTATGGCATTGCTTACAATGCTGCCAAGCATGGCTGGGACCCTCATCAACCCTTGGTCACATTAGCTACAAGAGTCAGAGGCAAAGTGATCAACTGTCATTCATTTTCATTCAGAGTGTGCATTTTACAGCAACAAGTGGGCAGGGTGAAAATAAATGAGAAGTCTTTTTCTTTTTTTGGAAATGTTGAGCAATGCGACATGTGACTGAGAATTTGAGTTAAAGCTGCGTGGCAGCAGTGTCACATACGTTGGTTATTTGTTGGTTATAGATAAAGTTCATGTTTAAACTGTCAATCACCAAACCTCAGTTGCATTTGGTTATCATAAGGGTTAAATGTTAGGAGTCACTGCCATTTTTTATGTCCAGATGAATAATATAAATTTTTTACTTCCACATTGGCTGTATTCTCATCTTAAGTAATTCAAACTGTTGGCAAACATCCTGGATTGTTCAAACTTTAGAATTTAATTGCAGGAACAACCCACAAAGCTTTAGTGCAGAATGTTTTGTTGCAAACACAGGCTTTGTATTGTTACATACTGTAATCTCTTTTTGTACAGAGTTTCAGAATTGTGTCTATGCGTTTATGCAGTGCTCTGTTAATAAAAGCTGTTGCACAATGCTGGTGCAATCGCCAGTGTAGGCTGGAGTGCTGCAGCTGTCAGCACAAAGATCGAGTCTCTTTCAGCACGACTCTTTTCCCACTGAGGACAAAAACAAGCCATAAAATGAGGCGGAGGGGTCTCCTGTGGGTATCCATGCTAGTTTTTGCACATGGAGTGTGTAAAAAGCACATGGATGTGTGTTTTCACACATGCATTGGTACATTTTGTGAGTGAGAGCTGAGTGTTTTTAATATTTGGCACAGGTGGGCATGTGAGCACCCTTGAGCAGCTGCTGTCCAGTCAAGCTAACAAAAAGCTGGCACATTCATGTTGGCAACATGCTCCAAAGAATCTGAAGGCTTGGCATCCTGCCTGGGATGCCAAATATGCCCACCCGTTCTGCAAAGCAACAACAGGAGAGACACAGTGCCACTTGTTGACTTGTCACTGTTTGCAAATGTGTATTGCAGTGTAGATTTCTTGATATTGGTGTGTTTTTTTTTTTTTTTTTTTTTTTTTAGCAGTTGTTCATTTTGATGTTGCACCGGTGTGTGACTCAGTGAAGCAAGCTTAAGTTAAGTGGTGATCATATGGATCAATTCTAGCATTCTTCATTGGCTCTCTGAGCAGTAGCATCATGAAGGCATCAGTACACTGGCCGCAGGGTCAAATCTGGATTCTACCGTCCCTGTGATGTTGGATTTTTAATTCTTCACATGTCATGTGTGCCGTGAATAGACAAACACTCCATCAATAAATGCCCAACTTTAGAGTTTTCATTAAAGAAGGAAATGGGTGCTAGAATGAAAAAAGTAACTGTTGCACACTTTTTCTGTTTACCTGCAGGGGGCCTTCCCTGAGAAGAATTTTGAATTTCTATGCATTTTTAGATGCAAACTTCTGCTACCTTATCACAACCAAAATAAGAATGAATATGCCATTATATTTCACTTTTAAGTTACAATAATATTGTATAGTTATTACTAGTGAGAATCTCAGATGGTAGTTTTTACTTTTACATCTTCTTATGTTATTTAAAGTAGACCTGCATTGAAATAAATGCAGTCAGATCTTTGGACCAAAAAATGACTTATATTTACACATAAGATCCTTCTGAATGTAGTAAAGTAAATCTGCAAGCCCAGATCTGTCATTCAACAGAGAAATCTTCATTTAAAAATGAGAAATTTACAGCTAAAATTTAGCCCACCGCAAAACTGTCATCACATCCGGGACGCTGCCGAGACGTGAGGGAGAAGACCCTATCCCAGCATGCATTGCACGCGCCAACTGTAATTTGTGGATTTACGTCAGTTTGCATCTGCACCTTTTTATTGTCTTATACGGAAAGATCTACTTTTTTAAAACTTCATATTGTCTTGCGGCACGTTTGGTGAGTACACATTTCTTTTATTTGTGCTTGAAAATTATTTTTGGGGACTTTTTCATACGCCCGTTTGATTGAGTGGTGTCGCTTTGAAAATCTACCGTCTTTAGTCTCCGGTGTTACCGTTGCGGGGTACGGAGGCGGGACCCGCAAAGAATTCAAGTCATTAAAAAGATATAAACCTCTCTCAGCGGCCATGGAGCTCTGCGGCTCCGATTACCGAGACGTGCGGCGCTGCGGATTTTGCAGCAAGAAGTCTGTCCTTGCGAGCAGCAGGTGTCTCTGGGCGCTCCGCATCAAAATGGCGAGCGTAGTCTCTGGACTTGTGCCAAGTTGGCTGCACCTCCATTCAGTAGACAGAGCTGTGTCTGCGGCTGCACAGCAGACATGGGGGTGTGAGTGGCCCGCGGCAGCATTTAACGAGCGCATGCACTCGGTAAATGCATCGGAGGCAGTGAGAGTGAGGCATCGGGGAAGAACGGCCGCCGCTGATCTGAGCATGCAGAGCTGTATCTCACATTCATTGCAGCTTACTTTTGGATGTTGAAACCAGGATGTGTATAACAGTAACATTACTAACAGATAAAATCAATTTCAGTGCGGAATCGGACTGAAGGCGGGAGCGCGTCGTCTTGTCCCCGACGTCATGGAAATGATCCGGATGTAAAAACTGTTTTCGCGGAGGGCTAAATTTTAGCTGCAAATTTGTCATTTTTAAATGAAGATTTAGCTGCTGAATTACAAATTTGGGCTTACAGATTTACTTTACTGCATTCATAAGGGTCTTATAAGTACATATCAGCTATTTCTTTCTGAAATCTGACCACATTTGTTTCAGTGCAGGTCTACTTTAAATACTCCATCACTATCAAAATTTTCCAGTCCTGCCTTTGAAAACTTGCATTTATGTTGTGACTTTCTGTAGCACATGCACAATTATTAGACAAGTGAGTATTCTGACCGTATCACTTTATGCCTATTTTCCAACTCCATGCTATATAAATCTGAATGCCAACTGAATTTAAGCACTCAGACAGATGATATGTAGAGCCTGACCGATATATCGGCCGATATAAGCCGTTTTCAGAGTACTCACTATCGGCCGAAATTCCGCCAATAGAATGCCGATAATTTCTCATAAATAGAACAGTTACTGAAATAATGTTTTTGTCGGCAATGTAAAATGTCCTTGCACCGTTTGTCCAGTAGATGGAGCTCTGACTCCATTCAACTCTGAGCTGCTTACACCTCTGCTTAAATGTGTTCATCACCGGCCCCCGTAGTTCGCTGTCACACTGCACTGATCGGCTGACAAAAGCATATAAGTAAGTTGTTTGTAATAGCTTTGCGATTACATTCACCCCACATTTCTCCCGTTTCAGTTCAACTCAGTTGGGTTAACTCAGTTTATGTAGTAATGTGTCAAATGTGCTTCATTGCATCGGTCACGCTTTTTATTAAGCCCACATTGTGTAGACCTTATTTCTAGCATGAAAAACTTTCGTTTACTGCTAAGAGGTTGAAACATTCAGATTCACTGGTCGTCTGGAAGGGTTCTGGGAATTACTGCCGTTTGCCATTAACCCTCTGAGGCCGATGCTGTCGTATACAACGGCTAGGACCAAGCTTTACTAAATTGTAAATAACTTTTTAATGATATGAGATAGAAAGTTACTTTTTTTTTTTTTTTTTTTTGCTGAAAAGTTAACTCCGCAGGCTTTCGAGCCACCATTGGCCATCTTGGTACTCCTCATAGAAGATGTG
The DNA here is from genome assembly GCF_902500255.1 of Thalassophryne amazonica. Classification (NCBI taxonomy): domain Eukaryota; kingdom Metazoa; phylum Chordata; class Actinopteri; order Batrachoidiformes; family Batrachoididae; genus Thalassophryne; species Thalassophryne amazonica. The sequence goes on from NC_047122.1 coordinate 44,193,520, forward strand.
TGATGACGTGCGCAATGTGATTGTCCAATCGGAATTGGTTCTCTGTCACATGGTTTTCCAAAATCCAATCGTTGGGCAGATTTACCTCGTGATATGGCAAAGATCATTTTCAGGAGTGATATCTTACTAGTTGGCCCGTTTGAATAGCCCCCTAACTGCTCCAGTTGCATTTTTGCATTTTTTTTAACTTGAAAGTTCTTCTCTGTTATAAAGTTATTCAAGGACAAAGCTTCAGCTTTTAGCTCATACCTTTTTTGTTAAGGGTCTAAAAAGGAACATTTTATTCATTTAAAAAAATATATCGGCTGATTTATCGGCTATCGGCAAATCAGCCGATTTATTGATTATCTGCATTTTTTTCATCCAAATATCGTTATCGGCATCGGCCTCAAAAAATCCATATAGGTCGGGCTCTAATGATATGTATTTGTGTAATGAGGGAGGGTGTGGCCTAAATTGATTAACGCCCCATATCAAGCAAAACCTCAGGCAAAATGGGCAAAAAAAAGGGCGGGGATACACACTGAAAGTTAAAAAAAAAAATTGTAAAATGCCTTTCAGAGGTATACAGTACTCTAAATAGCTAAGCCACTGATGTGGAAAAACCAAACAATTAAATGACTTGGAGCAAACTGTCAACAAGGTCACAGTAAAACCGGTGGGAAAGAAATGGAGGAAATTAACTGTAAAAGTCAAGTCTGGCTGCATGCGTACTGCGATTCGTCGCATCCACGACACCATATAATCGCCTTAGGTCCTGGAAGGCAACTACCCAAGCAATTCCCACATCTCTAAAATAACCATCTGTCTGCTACAGCCAGGTAAAGTGTGCGTGTCCTTTGCCACGTGTGTCCTCAGCACTCATACATCTTATGTGTTTGATCATTCACAGGGAAACATGCTACATGGGAAAAAATGTTGAAGCAGACGCTTACTCACAATGCAAGTGAGAGATTGTCAGCTCCCTAAGTAACCACTCTTTTGATTAAATCATTCCAGAGGTACACAAGAATCCTCTGAAAGGACCTAGTACCAAAGACACCCAGTTGTCCTTTTAGGTCACTGTTTAACTCCAAAGTCCCACAACCATACAAGCAGCACCCGCACTCAAAACAACTGGACCTTTGTTCTGCAAAGATATTGACATCATCAAATACCCCCATCCAGCAACCTCATGACTCCATAACCTCTTCCAAGAAAAAAAAAAACTGAGAAGAATTAAACCTAACAGAACCAGGAACCCATTATCCTTCAGAGCCACCATATTCCAGAACTGCAACCTACCTGGAGTGTCCAGAAGTACAAGGTGTTCACTGCTCAGACACATGGCTAAGGTAAGGAGGGCTGAAACACGACCACCACTAAACAAGTTGAAACATTAAGATTGGGCCAAGAAATATCTGAAGACAGATTTTTCAAAGGTTTTAGATGAAATTAGAGAGCCTCGTGGTGGGCTAGATGAACCTTTTCTCGTTGAAGATGGACTTAAAATCAGCTCCCAAACCTAATTCCACTTTTTAGAAGATGCATTCTGCCTAAGCCTGCGACGACAATGCTGCATCACATGTATGCAAGTACTCTGCTTGGTGGGCCAACAAAGGTCTCAAAGATGGCCCCCCCTTCCTCACCTGACTTAATCCCTATTGAGAGCTTGCGGACCCTTTTTAAATAAGAGATAGACAGTGAAGGGAAATAATACAACCCCTGGCAAAAATTATGGAATCACCGGCCTCGGAGGATGTTCATTCAGTTGTTTAATTTTGTAGAAAAAAAGCAGATCACAGACATGACACAAAACTAAAGTCATTTCAAATGGCAACTTTCTGGCTTTAAGAAACACTATAAGAAATCAGGAAAAAAAATTGTGGCAGTCAGTAACGGTTACTTTTTTAGACCAAGCAGAGGGGGATAAAAATATGGAGTCACTCAATTCTGAGGAAAAAATTATGGAATCATGAAAAACAAAAGAACGCTCCAACACATCACTAGCATTTTGTTGCACCACCTCTGGCTTTTATAACAGCTTGCAGTCTCTGAGGCATGGACTTAATGAGTGACAAACAGTACGCTTCATCAATCTGGCTCCAACTTTCTCTGATCGCTGTTGCCAGATCAGCTTTGCAGGTTGGAGCCTTGTCATGGACCATTTTCTTCAACTTCCACCAAAGATTTTCAATTGGATTAAGATCCGGACTATTTGCAGGCCATGACATTGACCCTATGTGTCTTTTTGCAAGGAATGTTTTCACAGTTTTTGCTCTGTGGCAAGATGCATTATCATCTTGAAAAATGATTTCATCATCCCCAAATATCCTTTCAATGGATGGGATAAGAAAAGTGTCCTAAATATCAACGTAAACTTGTGCATTTATTGATGATGTAATGACAGCCATCTCCCCAGTGCCTTTACCTGACATGCAGCCCCATATCATCAATGACTGTGGAAATTTACATGTTCTCTTCAGGCAGTCATCTTTATAAATCTCATTGGAACGGCACCATACAAAAGTTCCAGCATCATCACCTTGCCGAATGCAGATTCGAGATTCATCACTGAATATGACTTTCATCCAGTCATCCACAGTCCACGATTGCTTTTCCTTAGCCCATTGTAACCTTGTTTTTTCTGTTTAGGTGTTAATGATGGCTTTCGTTTAGCTTTTCTGTATGTAAATTCCATTTCCTTTAGGCGGTTTCTTACAGTTCGGTCACAGACGTTGACTCCAGTTTCCTCCCATTCGTTCCTCTTTTGTTTGGTTGTGCATTTTCGATTTTTGAGACATATTGCTTTAAGTTTTCTGTCTTGATGCTTTAATGTCTTCCTTGGTGTACCAGTATGTTTGCCTTTAACAACCTTCCCATGTTGTTTGTATTTGGTCCAGAGTTTAGACACAGCTGACTGTGAACAACCAACATCTTTTGCAACATTGAGTGATGATTTACCCTCTTTTAAGAGTTTGATAATCCTCTCCTTTGTTTCAATTGACATCTCTCGTGTTGGAGCCATGATTCATTTCTCATGATCCACTTGGTGCAACAGCTCTCCAAGGTGTGATCACTCCTTTTTATATGCAGACTAACAAGCAGATCTGATTTGATGCAGGTGTTAGTTTTGGGGATGAAAATTTACAGGGTGATTCCATAATTTATTCCTCAGAATTGAGTGAGTCCATTTTTTTCCCCCCTGTTTGGTTTAAAAAAGTAACCGTTACTGACTGCCACAATTATTTTTCCTGATTTCTTATAGTGTTGAACACTTCTTTGAACAGCATTTGGGAAGCTGTTGTTGCTGCTGCATGAAAAGTTGATTGTCAGCAGATCAAGTAACTGACAGACTCTGTGGATGGAAGACTCATGGCAGTTATTGAAAAGAAGGGTGATGATATGGGTCACTGAACATTTTCACAGCTGACTCTGTGATCGTTTCAAAAGCATATTCCCCATCACATCAAATACTCATCAGTTCTGGACTCCCCTCCGTGGCTACTCACCCTGTGTTGTCTCATTTAAAGATAATTTTTTTTTTTTTAATATATGTACTACAACAATAATGGATGTATTTTGAGCAACTAAAATGTCATTTACTCACTATTACAGTCCTGCTTTTACTACTACAATTCAGCACTAAATGGAATTGATGAGGCATAAATAAAATCTGTTAATTAAATTTTTCATAAATAAATCATTTTATCGGATCGGGACTCTGTATCAGCAGATACTCAAATGATTCACATCAGGATTGGGAGCAATAAAACAAAAAAACTGATCGGGATATCCCCAGTTAAACAAAGCAAAATTTTTGTAAATTGTGTTGGTGGCATTGTTCAAGCAGAGCATCACCCCTTTGAGTCTGGTCTAATTGAGGTTTTTTCCTCAAATCATCAGAGGGAGTTTTTCCTTACCACTGTCATCTGTGTGCTTGTTCTGAGGGATGGTAAGGTTAAACCTTATTTGTGTGAAGTGCCTTGAGTCAACTTTGTTGTGGTTTGGCACTATAGAGATGAAAGTAAATTTGAACAAAACATTTGAAGACATCACATTTGAGTGTATTTTTCATGATTTTCCTACATTTTTAAAGAATAAACAATTGAATAGTAGTTGTCAGTTAAGACTGATAATTGAAAACAAAATTATTGTAAGGCTCATCTCTACTACAAACATCCTTAAAACCAAGTGTTAATTACAACATTCAACAATAAGAGGTGAAAGACACAATTCGTTATCCATGGAATTCAATTTGTGGGGACGGCTTTTTTTTTGCTGTGACCTTTGACCTACATATTTGCAGGAATGTTTATGCTTGAAAAACCTGTTTTATTTTTGTTGTTTTTTTATAAAGTAGGTTATACTGTTTCTTTGTCAGTGTATTGAAGGGAGAAAGTTAAAAATAAAGAGGGGAGGGGGGTTATGAGAGACACTTGGGTTTGTGTTCTCCTCACTTGCACACACAGACACAGCGCACATTTCATGGCCAGAATAGCACACGTCTTAATTTCCAGGTTCCTTGAAATGCCATCATCCCTATGACAAGCAAGGGGAAGTAGCCGCGGTTTGTTTTACCAAAGGAGTGCACGTCATACACATAACACCAAATCTTTGTTGAGCCCATGTAATCCATCTTGTTGTTTCACTGGAGTCTGTTTACACAGCCATGTGTGCACCGCAATGCCTTCACGGAACCAGGCTCTGTTGTGACACCCAATACACTTTCAGATCTCATTAATAGACTGTAAGTGAATTGTGCTTTCTGGGTGTTTGTGTGGAAAGTGCTGTGTTGCTTTCTCCATGGCCGAGCTTTAATGTGTTACAATGCTTTGATGAAATCTAGATCACACGCTTAATGGCCAGCATGTCAACGCTGTAGTTTGCTAACATGATACGCCGCATATCTTACTCGGATTTCAGGTTGGCCTTTGTTATTGTGTTTCTAAGCGCCTGTTGACCTACAGAGATGTGCGAGTGTCTGCAAACAGGAGTTGCAGCTCGGTACTTTCGTAGTTGATGACGAGAAATACTTTTCTTTTACAAGTCCCAGCTAGTAGTTTTTAGGTTCTGCATGTTGTGCAGTAGGGATGTGTTGTATGCTGTAATCTTTACGGTGTTGTGAAATCTGCACACACACACACACACACACACACACATATATAATATAATATACACAGTGCATCTACAACCCCAATTCCAATGAAGTTGGGACGTTGTGTAAAATGTAAATAAAAACAGACTGTTCAACAGTCCGCGGCCTCCGTTGTCGTATTTTGCGCTTCATAATGCGCCACACATTTTCAGTGAGCGACAGGTCTGGACTGCAGGCAGGCCAGTCTAGGGATGTCCCGAACCGATCACGTGGTTTCAGACTTGATCGAAATCGGACGTTGCATCCTGATGAGGGATCCGATATAGATCTTATCCTCATTATTTTGATCAGCACTATTTCAAGCTCATTATTGCAGATTAATGGGCCTTTCATGCGTTGGAAGCATCAGAGGCGTCAAGAATTGGTGTTGTTGTTGTTCGTTCGGCTGTTCCTGGTTACGTTCGGGGTCGCCACAGTGGATACAACCAGATTCAACTTGTGCCAATTACCAATGAACGCCGGATGCCCTTCCTGACGCAACACCAGTCTTACCTGGAGAAACATACACAGCCGCTGGTGTTCCAAAGAGGTCTCCCATCCAAGTACTAACCAGATCCTGCTCTGCTTAGCTTCCAAGATCTAACGGGATCAGGCTGACACAGAGCAGACCGGCTGCGCGTAAAGAATCGGTGTAAAAAGCATTATTTTCAATGAGACGTGTTGCTTTTTAGAAGCATCGCATCAAAAGCTGAGCTAAAGTGACGCTTCTGACAGGAACGCGCATTGCCGCTTGTCGGCAGGCTGACGCGGTCAAAGTTCAACCCAATTTTTTTTTTTTTTTGAACAAAAGAAAAAAACAAGTTAAATCCAATCCAACTTTCGACGCTCTGAGCTGTGACGTAGCTTCCCCCTGTCAAATAGGAACGACGCGTTGGGCCAAAACACGGAAGACTAGTGGCAGAAACCACTGATCTCTACAATGCAGATCGGTGCAGAAACCACTGATCTGCTCATTTATAGAGCAGTTTCCTGAAGAAAAATCCTTGGAAATGTTTTTTGTTGTTGTTTGTTACCTCAAAATTTCTGATTACTGTTTAAAAAAAGTTTAGAACACTTGTAATTAAAATAGCTAAATCAATAAATGGTTCTTTAGAAGCCTTTCATCTGTAAATTAAAATCACCTGTTATTTCAGATTAGATAATTTCTTGTTTAACATAAGGAACCTTGGACACTTATTTTTAGACAAATAAAATAACATGGAAATTTGTCCATTTTTTAAGTCTGGTAGATTATTACTTGATTGTTCAAGCTACCTCAAGGAGAAGTGCACTGTTTAAGTGATAAATAATAAAATAAGGTGATTAAAATGAAAATATTATGTATTTAGCAGTGCATGATGGCCTCCACCAGGGCTGCCCTTTGTCACTGGTTCTGTTCATTATCTTTATGGACAGAATTTCTAGGTGCAGCCAGGGTGTAGAGGTGGTCTGGTTTGGGAACCACAGAATCTCGTCTCTGCTGTTTGGGGACGATGTGGTTCTGTTGGCTTCGTCAAATCAGGACCTTCAGCATGCACTGGGCGGTTTGCAGCAGAGTGTGAAGCATCCTGGATGAAAATCAGCACCTCTAAATACGAGGCCATGGTTCTCGACCAGAAAAAGGTGCTTTGCCCTCTTCAGGTCAGTGATAGTGTCCTTGCCTCAACAGCCATCCATTTTTCCCCCAATTTTGAGGGGGGAAAAATTGATGCACTCAATTTGGGAATAAGGCTGTAACATAACAAAATGAGGAGAAAGTGAAGTGTTGTGAATACCTCCAGGACGCACTATATGTGTAATATAATTTTGTGTGTGTTGTGTATTTTAAATCTAATGAAGCCTTCTTTAGCCCTTTGTTGTCCATTCTACTTGATGAGGTATCTTGCTGTCAAGAGCCCCCCCCCCCCCCAAAAAAAAAAACAACAGGGGAGGTGATGGTCTAGTGGTTAAGGCGTTGGGCTTGAGACCAGAAGATCCTCGGAAAATCACTAAGGGGCCTTGAGCAACGTCTTTAATCCCCTATTGCTCCCGGTGTGTATTGAGCGCCTGGTATGGCAGCACCCTCACATTGGGGGTGAATGTGAGGCATTATTGTAAAGCACTTTGAGCGTCTGATGCAGATGGAAAAGCGCTATATAAATGCAGTCTATTTAACAACAAAAATGTGTCCTTTTGGCCTCCAGCTCCTTCTTGAAGCAGTCTGCTTTGGCTTCGAGTTCTTAGTGAAATTGTTCCTTCTGGGCCATAGGTCTTTCTTGTTCCTTGGTCTTCAGCTCCATCTTAAGCCAGTTATTCTTGGCTTCAAGCTCATTCTGAAAGTCTAACTTGTGAGCGGCCAGCTCTTTTTTTTTTTTTTTTTTTTTTTTTTGAAGTGGGGAAATTGTATCTTCTAGCTCTCTTTCTTTTTTCTGTGTAAATCTGTCTTCTTTTTCTCTGAAAATGTTCTAGTATTTTATTGTGGTGATCTGCCTGGGTCATCTTGTCTTTGTTAAATTGTTCTTCCAGGGCATCCATCTCATTTGCGAAAAATTTTTTTTTTTTTTTCATCTGTTTTTTTGTAATTTTGTTCTTTTTCCTGCATTCGCTTTTCCTTCTCTATCTTCTTTTTTTTCATCTTCCAGTTCCTTTAACAGAGCTTTTGCACCTGTAGTTTAGGGGACTAAATAATTCCGGGGTTTTCTCCAAACTGTTGAGCCCTTTGTCCCTGCCTTGCGTCCACTTTGTCAACTGGTGGATTGTTTTAATCAAGTATCGCAGTGTTTTCCAATCCTGGTCCTCAGGACCCAAAGTACTGCACATTTTCCATTTCTCCCTGCCCATAATGAAGCCACACCAGGTGTGTTAAGCTTGGGTCCCACCGAATAATGAAGGATGAAGAAGGAGCCATGCATGGGTGTGTCACGATTATTCGAAGAATGACCCACGTTTTCATCTATCACATATCCTCTATGAAGGTGCCACTATGTGCCTCTCTGTACCCCGCATGTGCCACGTAGCAGCCTTTAGTGAGCCACGACCGACCTGTCATTACAGCCTCAAATGGCTTGCATCAGCCACACTAAGCCACGTAGTGCCATGATAACGCCATGTTGGCGCACATTTAGGCATGAGTTTGGTCCAAACCTCCAGCCCTCCCACACCTGGTCCCTTCAAAGTGTGGGTTTTCAATTCACAGAGTCACAGCAGCATTTAAAGATGTCCCTTCTTTTTTTTTTTAAACGCAGTTCAAAAATAGACACTCCATCACAGTTCCGCAGTTGTGCGCTGTGTGCCAGGCTGCTGTCCACCTGTAATGCACCAGAGCAGCTAGACCCGAACCACGGGTTCCTGGAGAGCCGCCTCTATGCTCCTCACTGGCTCCATGGCTCTCTGGCTTTTCTTCTGCGGCTTTAAACACACAAAACTTTGTTGGTCCGATTATTTCTGCAAAATTGCTCTTTTGCTGCTGTTGTCCTTTCATGGACAGCCGCCTCTGTGCTCTTTCTAAGTGGCTTCCTTTCCATCCGTGGCTTGCTGCTTTTTTTTCCCTGGCTTTAAACACAATCATTTTTACAACGTGAATCCACTTTTAACTTTGTGTTTGTCTGTTTATTTCTGCAAAAGCGCTCTTTTGCGCACGGTGCCGTTCTGCATACAGAATGAGGTGGCCGTTTTATTATATACACCTGTGGATCATTTTATATATATATATATATATACACACTCAACAAAAATAAACGCAACACTTTTGGTTTTGCTCCCATTTTGTATGAGATGAACTCAAAGATCTAAAACTTTTTCCACATACACAATATCACCATTTCCCTCAAATATTGTTCACAAACCAGTCTAAATCTGTGATAGTGAGCACTTCTCCTTTGCTGAGATAATCCATCCCACCTCACAGGTGTGCCATATCAAGATGCTGATTAGACACCATGATTAGTGCACAGGTGTGCCTTAGACTGCCCACAATAAAAGGCCACTCTGAAAGGTGCAGTTTTATCACACAGCGCAATGCCACAGATGTCGCAAGATTTGAGGGAGCGTGCAATTGGCATGCTGACAGCAGGAATGTCAACCAGAGCTGTTGCTCGTGTATTGAATGTTCATTCCTCTACCATAAGCCGTCTCCAAAGGTGTTTCAGAGAATTTGGCAGTACATCCAACCAGCCTCACAACCGCAGACCACGTGTAACCACACCAGCCCAGGACCTCCACATCCAGCGTGTTCACCTCCAAGATCATCTGAGACCAGCCACTCGGACAGCTGCTGAAACAATCGGTTTGCATAACCAAAGAATTATTGCACAAACTGTCAGAAACCGTCTCAGGGAAGCTGATCTGCATGCTCGTCGTCCTCATCGGGGTCTCGACCTGACTCCACTTCGTCGTCGTAACCGACTTGAGTGGGCAAATGCTCACATTCGCTGGCGTTTGGCACGTTGGAGAGGTGTTCTCTTCACGGATGAATCCTGGTTCACACTGTCCAGGGCAGATGGCAGACAGCGTGTGTGGCATCGTGTGGGTGAGCGGTTTTCTGATGTCAATGTTGTGGATCGAGTGGCCCATGGTGGCGGTGGGGTTATGGTATGGGCAGGCGTCTGTTATGGACGAAGAACACAGGTGCATTTTATTGATGGCATTTTGAATGCACAGAGATACCGTGACGAGATCCTGAGGCCCATTGTTGTGCCATACATCCAAGAACATCACCTCATGTTGCAGCAGGATAATGCACGGCCCCATGTTGCAAGGATCTGCACACAATTCTTGGAAGCTGAAAATGTCCCAGTTCTTGCATGGCCGGCATACTCACCGGACATGTCACCCATTGAGCATGTTTGGGATGCTCTGGACCGGTGTATACGACAGCGTGTACCAGTTCCTGCCGATATCCAGCAACTTCGCACAGCCATTGAAGAGGAGTGGACCAACATTCCACAGGCCACAATTGACAACCTGATCAACTCTATGCGAAGGAGATGTGTTGCATGAGGCAAATGGTGGTCACATCAGATACTGACTGGTATCCCCCCCCCAATAAAACAAAACTGCACCTTTCAGAGTGGCCTTTTATTGTGGACAGTCTAAGGCACACCTGTGCACTAATCATGGTGTCTAATCAGCATCTTGATATGGCACACCTGTGAGGTGGGATGGATTATCTCAGCAAAGGAGAAGTGCTCACTATCACAGATTTAGACTGGTTTGTGAACAATATTTGAGGGAAATGGTGGTATTGTGTATGTGGAAAAAGTTTTAGATCTTTGAGTTCATCTCATACAAAATGGGAGCAAAACCAAAAGTGTTACGTTTATATTTTTGTTGAGTGTGTGTGTGTGTGTGTGTGTGTGTGTGTGTGTGTATGTATGTATATATATATATATATATTTATTTCTTCCGCAGCTTACAAGTCACCATGATACAACTTTTAACTTTGTGTTATGTCTTCAAAATCGGTCTTTTGCGCGCTCTCCACCTGTGCTGCCGCACAGCTCTTAGCTGCTCCACTGGAGTTATCTTCCATGGCTTTAAACACACATCCACTTTCACGCAGTCACCCAAATTTTAACTTTGTGTTCGTCCAATATTGACTGAAATATCACTATTTTGTGAGCTGGCGTTCTGCCTAAATGGTCGTTTGAAGCGTGATGATGAGTCACTGCCTCAGTGCGCACACACAACAGAGCTCATGTGATCCATTAATTCCAGAAGTGATTAGAGGTGTTTTCAGCATCCAAGGTTTGACAGAAAATGGTTAATCTGCTACAAAATAATTATTTTATATAGAGTCCAGCGCACAGAGCAGGTGGAATTGTGTGCGCAAGAGAGCTGCTCCAAAAATAGCCTCTCAGGTCCTGCCTCAGTGCGCACACATAGCGGAGGTCATGTGATCCATTAACAAGATATTAAATCAACATACTTTTACATACAACAGACATCAACATACAGACATACGTTTACAGCTAGGAACTGTTTTAACAAGCTATAAAAAAACATTAAAAATAGATGCCTTAAGCTGTTCAAAATACATTCCACATGGAGCAGGAAAGAGAGGGGAAAAAAGTGTGCAGATGCAACAGTCCTCTGTGATTCCAGAATTGATTAGAGGTGTTTTCAGCATCCAAGGTTTGGCAGAAAATGATTAATCCGCTACAAAATAATTATTTTATATAGAGTCCAGCGCACAGAGCAGGTGGAATTGTGTGCGCAAGAGGAGAGCCGCTCCAAAAATATCCTCTCAGGTCCTGCTAAGGTGCCAGGCGCACGGATAATGGACTTTTTGCAGACTCGCTAGGACCATGCAAATACCTCTAAGCTGTCGCAGTAACTCGAACACAAACTGCGCCACGCTGTTGTTGCTAAATTTTGAACTTCTTGAAATTAGCGCCATGCTCAGAGAGGAGCCTCATTAACTGAAGATAATACCTCTAAGAGCCACTCAGAGCCATGAAACTCCCACGATAGTTGAAGAAACCCTCTCGTAGCAAAGAAAACATGCTGCGTGGCTCCTTCTTCATCCTTCATTATTCGGTGGGACCTAGGCTTTACATTATTCATCCAGCTGTTGATTGGCTAAACACACCCGACTGAGTTGATCTGGTCTCAGCAGATTGGCAAAAAATTGAAAATGTGGAGTGATTTGCATCTTGAGGACCAGTACTGAGAAGCACTGCAGTGACTGATAGCCCATATCTACACAATACTGCAGCATGCAACAGCTGACCTGCACTTCTGTGCTGTGGCTTTTGAGGAGATGCCACATTGAACTTGTGTACCTTTTGAGCACCACAAACAGTGTTTGTATTTATGTGTTTCATGTATTTTTTTTTCATTTTATGGAGATCATTTTATTCAAACGCAAAACAGTGCCTTGCATGTGAAGCCTGAAAATTTTATATTTTGAAAAATGCCTACATGGAATAGAATTGCCCAAAATGCAGTTTTGAGTTTACCCTATTGGTTTTGGAGGGGCTTTTTAAAGACCCAAGAGGTTGGAAAAATGTCTCAAGTTATTTCGGACCGTGTAATCCATCATTTGAAATCAAAACAAGTTATGCTTTGAGATGGACGCTTTTAACATGACTTAAAAGAACACATTCAAAACCAGTTGGTGATGCTTCCTGAAGCTAGACATAGACTTTGTATTGTGGGAGGAATATATACACACACACACACACAAGCATAAAAATGGAAAGCAATATGCAAAACGATGGATGCATTTTCTGAAACCAGCAAAAAAAAAAAAGAAAGTACAATAGGGCTGCAAGAAATGATTATATGCATAACCGGTTAATCGAGAAAATAATTGAATTGATTAATTGTTCTCACCATAAAATGTCTGAAATGTGTTTTCTACAGCCCAAGATGTCTTGTTTTGTACATAACCCAAATATATTCAATTTACTGCCACAGAAGAGTAAAGAAACTACTAAAACAAACAAAGAAGCTGAAAATCAAAGAACTGAGAAAGAGGATTAATCTATTATCAGAATTTGTCAATTAATTGAATAATTGCAGCTGTAATGTACCATATCATGTTTTGTTTTGTTTTCTTGTGTTCCTGTAATATTCAGTTCTCATTACAGGTGATATTTTTTAGTTTACTGGTCATATTTTGTAGATTGTTTGAACAGACTACTTCATTACTTTAATTGTTGCAGGAAGCATGAGCCTTTCATTCAATTCCAGCAGAAGGATAGGTAACCTAACATCAATATTTCTTATGCTTCAGCAGAAGTAGAACAGGTAGCTGAGTGGGACAGTGATGTGGGTTTGATTCAGGTCATGCTACCTGACTGTGTTCTTGTACATGACACTTGTTATCCATATTGTCTCAGTCCACCCAACTGTAAATGTGTATCAGTCTTGGCTGGGGAAGTCATCTGCTTCCGACAGAGGAGCCTTAAGACTCGGTCCCACCGAATAATGAAGGCTGAAGAAGGAACCACGCATGGGTGTGGGGTGATTATTTGAAGAATGACCCACGTTTTCATCTATCACGTATCCACTATGAAGGTGCCACTATGTGCCTCTCTGTACCCCGCATGTGCCGCATAGCAGCCTCTAGTGAGCCACGACCGACCTGTCATTACAGCCTCGAATGGCTCGCATCAGCCACACTAAGCCACGTAGTGCCATGATAGCGCCATGATAACGCCATGTTGGCGCACGTTTAGGCATGAGTTTGGTCCAAACCTCCAGCATTTAAAGATGTCCCTTCTTCTTTTTTTTTTAAAACGCAGTCCAAAAATAGACACTCCATCACAGTTCCGCAGTTGTGCGCTGTGCGCCAGGCTGCAGTCCACCTGTAATGCACCAGACCAGCTAGACCCGAACCACGGGTTCCTGGAGAGCTGCCTCTGTGCTCCTCGCTGGCTCCGCGGCTCTCTGGCTTTTTGTTTTTTATGTTTGTCTGTTTATTTCTGCAAAATCGCTCTTTTGGTGGTCTTTCTGGCTTCCTTACCATCCGTGACTTACTGGCTTTATTTTTTCCCTGGCTTTAAGCACAATCATTTTTACAGCGTGAATCCACTTTAACTTTGTGTTCGTCCATTTATTTCTGCAAAAGCGCTCTTTTGCGAGCGGTGCCATTCTGCATACAGAATGAGGTGGCCATTTTATTATATACATATATATGAGGTGGGCTTCATAGATAATTGGCAAAGCTTCTGGGGAAAACCTGGTCTTGTTAGGAGAGACGGCATCCATCCCACTTTGGATGGAGCAGCTCTCATTTCTAGAAATCTGGCCAATTTTCTTAAATCCTCCAAACCGTGACTATCCAGGGTTGGGACCAGGAAGCAGAGTTGTAGTCTTACACACCTCTCTGCGGCTTCTCTCCCCCTGCCATCCCCTCATTACCCCATCCCCGTAGAGACGGTGCCTGCTCCCAGACCACCAATAACCAGCAAAAATCTATTTAAGCATAAAAATTCAAAAAGAAAAAATAATATAGCACCTTCAACTGCACCACAGACTAAAACAGTTAAATGTGGTCTATTAAACATTAGGTCTCTCTCTTCTAAGTGCCTGTTAGTAAATGATATAATAATTGATCAACATATTGATTTATTCTGCCTTACAGAAACCTGGTTACAGCAGGATGAATATGTTAGTTTAAATGAGTCAACACCTCCGAGTCACACTAACTGCCAGAACGCTCGTAGCACGGGCGGAGGATTAGCAGCAATCTTCCATTCCAGCTTATTAATTAATCAAAAACCCAGACAGAGCTTTAATTCATTTGAAAGCTTGACTCTTAGTCTTGTCCATCCAAATTGGAAGTCCCAAAAACCAGTTTTATTTATCTATCGTCCTCCTGGTCATTGCTGTGAGTTTCTCTGTGAATTTTCAGACCTTTTGTCTGACTTAGTGCTTAGCTCAGATAAGATAATTATAGTGGGCGATTTTAACATCCACACAGATGCTGAGAATGACAGCCTCAACACTGCATTTAATCTATTATTAGACTCAGTTGGCTTTGCTCAAAATGTAAATGAGTCCAACCACCACTTTAATCATATCTTAGATCTTGTTCTGACTTATGGTATGGAAATAGAAGACTTAACAGTATTCCCTGAAAACTCCCTTCTGTCTGATCATTTCTTAATAACATTTACATTTACTCTGATGGACTACCCAGCAGTGGGGAATAAGTTTCATTACACTAGAAGTCTTTCAGAAAGCGCTGTAACTAGGTTTAAGGATATGATTCCTTCTTTATGTTCTCTAATGCCATATACCAACACAGTGCAGAGTAGCTACCTAAACTCTGTAAGTGAGATAGAGTATCTCATCAATAGTTTTACATCCTCATTGAAGACAACTTTGGATGCTGTAGCTCCTCTGAAAAAGAGAGCTTTAAATCAGAAGTGCCTGACTCCGTGGTATAACTCACAAACTCGCAGCTTAAAGCAGATAACCCGTAAGTTGGAGAGGAAATGGCGTCTCACTAATTTAGAAGATCTTCACTTAGCCTGGAAAAAGAGTCTGTTGCTCTATAAAAAAGCCCTCCGTAAAGCTAGGACATCTTACTACTCATCACTAATTGAAGAAAATAAGAACAACCCCAGGTTTCTTTTCAGCACTGTAGCCAGGCTGACAAAGAGTCAGAGCTCTATTGAGCCAGGTATTCCTTTAACTTTAACTAGTAATGACTTCATGACTTTCTTTGCTAATAAAATTTTAACTATTAGAGAAAAAAATTACTCATAACCATCCCAAAGACGTATCGTTATCTTTGGCTGCTTTCAGTGATGCCGGTATTTGGTTAGACTCTTTCTCTCCGATTGTTCTGTCTGAGTTATTTTCATTAGTTACTTCATCTAAACCATCAACATGTCTATTAGACCCCATTCCTAAAAGGCTGCTCAAGGAAGCCCTACCATTATTTAATGCTTCGATCTTAAATATGATCAATCTATCTTTATTAGTTGGCTATGTACCACAGGCTTTTAAGGTGGCAGTAATTAAACCATTACTTAAAAAGCCATCACTTGACCCAGCTATCTTAGCTAATTATAGGCCAATCTCCAACCTTCCTTTTCTCTCAAAAATTCTTGAAAGGGTAGTTGTAAAACAGCTACTTGCTGCTTTTGATACTGTTGACTATAAAATTTTATTACAGAGATTAGAGCATGCCATAGGTATTAACGGCACTGCGCTGCGGTGGTTTGAATCATATTTATCTAATAGATTACAATTTGTTCATGTAAATGGGGAATCTTCTTCACAGACTAAGGTTAATTATGGAGTTCCACAAGGTTCTGTGCTAGGACCAATTTTATTCACTTTATACATGCTTCCCTTAGGCAGAATTATTAGACGGCATTGCTTAAATTTTCATTGTTACGCAGATGATACCCAGCTTTATCTATCCATGAAGCCAGAGGACACACACCAATTAGCTAAACTGCAGGATTGTCTTAAAGACAAAGACATGGATGACCTCTAATTTCTTGCTTTTAAACTCAGATAAAACTGAAGTTATTGTACTTGGCCCCACAAATCTTAGAAACATGGTGTCTAACCAGATCCTTACTCTGGATGGCATTACCCTGACCTCTAGTAATACTGTGAGAAATCTTGGAGTCAT
The DNA here is from genome assembly GCF_902500255.1 of Thalassophryne amazonica. Classification (NCBI taxonomy): domain Eukaryota; kingdom Metazoa; phylum Chordata; class Actinopteri; order Batrachoidiformes; family Batrachoididae; genus Thalassophryne; species Thalassophryne amazonica. The sequence goes on from NC_047122.1 coordinate 44,209,716, forward strand.
TTTTGATCAGGATATGTCATTCAAAGCGCATATTAAACAAATATGTAGGACTGCTTTTTTGCATTTACGCAATATCTCTAAAATTAGAAAGGTCTTGTCTCAGAGTGATGCTGAAAAACTAATTCATGCATTTATTTCCTCTAGGCTGGACTATTGTAATTCATTATTATCAGGTTGTCCTAAAAGTTCCCTGAAAAGCCTTCAGTTAATTCAAAATGCTGTAGCTAGAGTACTAACGGGGACTAGAAGGAGAGAGCATATCTCACCCATATTGGCCTCTCTTCATTGGCTTCCTGTTAATTCTAGAATAGAATTTAAAATTCTTCTTCTTACTTATAAGGTTTTGAATAATCAGGTCCCATCTTATCTTAGGGACCTCATATCACCCCAATAGAGCGCTTCACTCTCAGACTGCAGGCTTACTTCCTAGGGTTTGTAAGAGTAGAATGGGAGGCAGAGCCTTCAGCTTTCAGGCTCCTCTCCTGTGGAACCAGCTCCCAATTCGGATCAGGGAGACAGACACCCTCTCTACTTTTAAGATTAGCCTTAAAACTTTCCTTTTTGCTAAAGCTTATAGTTAGGGCTGGATCAGGTGACCCTGAACCATCCCTTAGTTATGCTGCTATAGACTTAGACTGCTGGGGGGTTCCCATGATGCACTGAGTGTTTCTTTCTCTTTTTGCTCTGTATGCACCACTCTGCATTTAATCATTAGTGATTGATCTCTGCTCCCCTCCACAGCATGTCTTTTTCCTGGTTCTCTCCCTCAGCCCAAACCAGTCCCAGCAGAAGACTGCCCCTCCCTGAGCCTGGTTCTGCTGGAGGTTTCTTCCTGTTAAAAGGGAGTTTTTCCTTCCCACTGTCGCCAAGTGCTTGCTCACAGGGGGTCGTTTTGACCGTTGGGGTTTTTCCGTAATTATTGTATGGCCTTGCCTTACAATATAAAGCGCCTTGGGGCAACTGTTTGTTGTGATTTGGCGCTATATAAATAAAATTGATTGATTGATTGATATACAACCCCTGGCAAAAAATTATGGAATCACCGGCCTCAGAGGATGTTCATTCAGTTGTTTAATTTTGTAGAAAAAAAGCAGATCACAGACATGACACAAAACTAAAGTCATTTCAAATGGCAACTTTCTTGTTTTAAGAAACACTATAAGAAATCAAGAAAAAAAGATTGTGGCAGTCAGTAACTGTTACTTTTTTAGACCAAGCAGAGGAAAAAAATATGGAATCACTCAGTTCTGAGGAAAAAATTATGGAATCACCCTGTAAATTTTCATCCCCCAAATTAACACCTGCATCAAATCAGATCTGCTCATTGACATTGACCCTATGCCATGACATTGACCCTATGTGTCTTTTTGCAAGGAATGTTTTTGCAGTTTTTGCTCTATGGCAAGATGCATTATCATCTTGAAAAATGATTTCATCATCCCCAAACATCCTTTCAATTGTCCAAAATATCAACATAAACTTGTGCATTTATTGATGATGTAATGACAGCCATCTCCCCAGTGCCTTTACCTGACATGCAGCCCCATATCATCAATGACTGTGGAAATTGACATGTTCTCTTCAGGCAGTCATCTTTATAAATCTCATTGGAAAGGCACCAAACAAAAGTTCCAGCATCATCACCTTGCCCAATGCAGATTTGAGATTCATCACTGAATATGACTTTCATCCAGTCATCCACAGTCCACAATTGCTTTTCCTTAGCCCATTGTAACCTTGTTTTTTTCTGTTTAGGTGTTAATGATGCCTTTCGTTTAGCTTTTCTGTATGTAAATCCCATTTCCTTTAGGCGGTTTCTTACAGTTCGGTCACAGACGTTGACTCCAGTTTCCTCCCATTCGTTCCTCATTTGTTTTGTTGTACATTTTTCGATTTTTGAGACATATTGCTTTAAGTTTTCTGTCTTGACGCTGTGATGTCTTCCTTGGTCTACCAGTATGTTTGCCTTTAACAACCTTCCCATGTTGTTTGTATTTGGTCCAGAGTTTAGACACAGCTGACTGTGAACAACCAACATCTTTTGCAACATTGCGTGATGATTTACTCTCTTTTAAGAGTTTGATAATCCTCTCCTTTGTTTCAATTGACATCTCTCATGTTGGAGCCATGATTCATGTCAGTCCACTTGGTGCAACAGCTCTCCAAGGTGTGATCACTCCTTTTTAGATGCAGACTAACGAGCAGATCTGATATGATGCAGGTGTTAGTTTTGGGGATGAAAATTTACAGGGTGATTCCATAATTTTTTCCTCAGAATTGAGTGATTCCCTATTTTTTTCCTCTGCTTGGTCTAAAAAAGTAACCTTTACTGACTGCCACAATCTTTTTTTCTTGATTTCCTATAGTGTTTCTTAAAGCCAGAAAGTTGCCATTTGAAATGACTTTAGTTTTGTGTCATGTCTGTGATCTGCTTTTTTTCTACAAAATTAAACAACTGAATGAACATCCTTCGAGGCCGGTGATTCCATAATTTTTGCCAGGGGTTGTATATATTTGCACGCTCTCCACCTGTGTTGCCGCACAGCTCCTGCTCTTAGCTGCTCCACTGGAGTTATTATCTTCCATGGCTTTAAACACACATCCACTTTCATGCTGTCACCCAAATTTTAACTTTGTGTTCGTCCAATATTGACTGAAATATCACTCTTTTGTGAGCTGGCGTTCTGCCTAAATGGTCGTTTGAAGCATGATGATGAGTCACTGCCTCAGTGCGCACACACAGCGGAGCTCATGTGATCCATTAATTCCAGAAGTGATTAGAGGTATTTTAGGCATCCAAGGTTTGACAGAAAATGATTCATCTGCTACAAAATAATTATTTTATACAGAGTCCAGCGCACAGAGCAGGTGGAGTTGTGTGCGCAAAGGAGGAGACCCGCTCCAAAAATAGCCTCGCAGGTCCTGCCTCAGTGTGCACATACAGCGGAGCTCATGTGATCCATTAACAAGATATTAAATCAACATACTTTTACATACAACAGACATCAACATACAGACATTCTCTTACAGCAAGGAACTGTTTATCAAGCTATAAAAAACATTAAAAATAATTACCTTAAGCTGTTCAAAATACATTTCACATGGAGCAGGAAAGAGAGGGAAAAAAAGCCTCCAGATGAAACAGTCCTCTGTGATGCCAGAAGTGATTAGAAGTGTTTTCAACATCCAAGGTTTGGCAGAAAATGATTAATCCACTACAAAATATGGTCCAGCACACAGAGCAGGTGCAATTGTCTGCCCAAGAGGAGGAGCTGCTCCAAAAATAGCCTCTCAGGTCCTGCGAAGGTGCCAGGCGCACGGATAATGGACATTTTGCAGACTCGTAAGCATCACGCAAATGCCGCTAAGCTGTCGCAGTAACTCGAACACAAACTGCGCCACGCTGTTGTTGCAAAATTTTGAACATCTTGAAATTAGCGCCACGCTCAGAGAGGAGCCTCGTTAACTGAAGATAATGCCTCTAAGAGCCACTCTGAGCCACTATAATGCCACGATAGCTCACGAAACAAAAAAAAAAAAAAAAAAACAGGGTGCGTGGCTCCTTCTTTACTCCTTCTTCACTCGGTGGGACCAAGGCTTTAGTAAGGACTCAGAATCTATGGACGAGCCCTGGCACCAATGGGCTAGGACTTAGGACCAATGGGCCAGGACAATAGGAGTTCCCCATCAGCGGTGTTACTACGTTCCACAGATGGTTCTCTGTTGCAGCACTGATGAGATGCTGTCTGTGTCCCTCTACAGCAAAGTTCCAGCAATGGAGCTCTAGAAGGTCAGAAAGGTGAAGGCACTTCTCACAGCCCGGAAGCAGCAGAGGAACAGCGAGTGTGGGACAACAAGCGTCGGGATCCTGAAACCAGATCAGTGTCCCTGCTGGAGCAAAAGCGAAAGGTGGTCTCTTCCAGCATCGATGTCCCTCATGCCAGGTAAGAGGGAATCTTATTTTCTGTATGCATGTGTCACAGTCTATTTATTGGTGTACGTCCCTGTGTCTTGCCCAGTGCTTTCCCACATTGCAAGAATGTTGCGGTGACATATTCCACCTTCTTGGACTGCTTAGTGCTTCATGGCTGCAGTCCAGTGCCCAAGATAGACATAAATGCTGATATGTTTGAAAATTGTGAGGGGGGGGGGGAATGACGTTATGTTCAGGTTTATTAAAAAGAGAAGTCGACATTACACATGGGTGGGCTGTTTGCTCATACACTTACCCATTCATTTTGCATCACACACAAATATTATTTTAGGAGGTCAGCATAATTCACCAGTGGAACTGCAGTTAAACCCTAATGGCCACCACTGCTTGGCATTGAAGTGCATCTATTTAAAACTAAAAACAGCAGGATGCATTACATATAAAAGAGTAATTCCTTGTAAAGCATTGCTCGATTATTGAACATCACTCCCTTTTTGTTGTCCGCATGCTGCTAGAGGTTTCCATTCGATGGCAACTTGGTGAAAAGTACAGTAAAATTTACATGACAACTGAGCCCCACTTTTAGTGTATTAGTGATTTTTCACAAGTCAATGATTTGCTTCTCACAATTCTCCTTATTGCTGGCAGTTGTGCAGAAAAATTGATATTTAAATTGAGTCTGTCAAGTGGATTCGGAACAACGTCTACACCTTTGCAATTTTAATGACCTTGCATAGGGGATGCAATATTCTTAAAACTGACATAGTTATTACAGAATGCTGGATTGATCTCATTGCTCTTGAATGACTTCAGCTTGTTTAGTTCAGCTCAAGGACAGTTGTTTTATATGCAGAATTCCTTTTTATACCCTTAATGACATGATCTGAAAACAAGAAACTCCTAGGGAATGTGAAATAATGCAGAATTTACGCTCTAATACATTGCAGCCTCATTTAGTTATATCCACTTGCTACCTCTCTTTAACATAAAGAGCTCTTAAAAGTTTTGGATGTTGAACTCAGCTTAACTCACTCAACTCAACCTTTATTTCTAAAGCACGTTTAAAACGACCGCAATCGACCAAAGTGCTGTAAATAATAAACCAAGTTACCAACAGTCGTAGCTAAATTAATTAAAAATAACAATAAAATTACAACAGCCAATAAAACAGATAAAAGACAAAGTAAAATAAAGAGTAAAAATTAGTAGGAAATAATTTTATTTGGTTTAATTTTATTCACATAGCACCAAATCACAACAAAGCTGCCTCAGGTGCAATGCATAAGTACGGTCTAACCTTACCAACCCCTAGAGCAAGGACACAGGCAACAGTGGTAAGGAAAAACTCCCTCTGATGATACTGAGGAAGAAACCTTAAGCAGACCAGACTCAACGGGGTAAGTAGAAATGACCAAAGATGAATACAGTTGCTTTGTTACAGCTGTCTTATATCTAATGTCCTGGGATTTAGTAATCAGTAGTCAGTATGAGTCTGTTCATCCTGAAGCAGCTTGTAGTAATGTAAAGCCCTATAGCAGCTGAGCACCTATCCCTATGTATTCCATAGTTTGCTTTGCGATACATCATGAACCTTTTCATCTTTTATTTAATGATCATAGAGGGATTTGTTCATTATCTTTCCAGATACAAAGTTTTAACCTCCTTTAAAGAATCCTAAAGAATGTTTAGCAGGCAGTTCTTTGAGACTTTATCTTGATTGACATGGGGAGGTTAGAGTGTTGGGTTTGTAGCCAGAGGATATGGGTGGGCAGTACAGTGCTGTCATTGCCATCACTGGTGTGATAGCGTGCCACAATATGGATTGCGAAATATGGTCAACACTATGAGATATCATTTTTTTTTTCTTATAATACTACAGAACCCCTGCCAGGCCAGGAATTTTCATATTTTTTAATGACTTCAATGAAATATTACATTAGAAAAATAATGAATAAAAATGCCAAATATCAGTTAATTTAGAAGTCAGTAATCATTTAATCTGATCAGCATGGCAGCACCGAGGCTGTGATAAGAGCTGGAGATGGGGGTTCTGTCTCGGAAGTTCTGCTGAGCTCCACACGTGCCTCAGAACACCTGTCTTATTCGGTACTTCAGCATTTCCCATAATCCCCCTGGCGGCCCCCTGCACTTCCCAGAATGCACCGCAGCAGCAGCAGAGTTCCGCCGTCTCACAGCGCATGTAAACAATGGCAAAGCATTGATTTAGCAAGTTCATGGATGATTATGATGATACGCTCTCTCAAGTTGAGAGGGTTATCTAGAGGAGGTGTAGCACCTGTGATGGAGTTCTGCTGTGCCCCGATCTTCTCTTATTGTCCATACTTCATGAAGCATGTTTACACTGTGAGTGCTAAGCTCCTGACACAGGCACTCTGCTGAAACCAACCTCTCACGAGAGTCATGGGCCGCGAGACGGTGCAAGATTCACAACTGCGAAACAGCTAATGCTTTCCTTAGATATGTAACTGGCCATAAAGTCATTCTCACATGAAGACATAACTTACAGTAATGGTTAAACTGTGATTCCGTTATGTGGGCCAGCAGACATTTGCGCTGCATGCACACTTGTTTGAGCGTTAACGAGTCTAAATTAAATACAGCCATTGATTTGATAAATGTAAAACTTTTAAAAAATATTTAATTCCTGACGTTTTTAATCGTTGAAGGAGCAGGTTTTAACAGGAAAATAATTGAGGTTAAACTTGTGCTCAAATAAGATAACTTCAAGAGGTCATGTAACACAAAACCAGTAATCCTATGATATAATACAGTCAATGTTCAAATAGTGAAAAATATCATGGCATCAATTTTTAGATCGCATCACCCACTCCTACCAGATGATTCTTCATACAATTCCCCATCAGACAAAAAAATCAGTAAGGTGAGTGAGTTCCATTATACTCATGCTGCCTTATGCCTTGCCTTTGGTGAACGTGTGATTTTGAGGCATCATTGCAAAGCACTTTGAGAATCTACATAAGATGGAAAAATGCTGTAGAACTGAACTGAATTTTAGAATTAACAGAATTGAATTTATATATAACAGACTGAACATCAAATTGCATATGAAATCAAAAGATTATTCTGTTCATCGTGCACTAAATTCAACTAACTATAAAACCAAACTTTAGGAAAAATGAATTTAACCCACTTTATGATGTGTGTTCACACAACGAACATGGAGAGCTCATTGTTCCAATATTTTAGGGGCAGATTTGAGACCCGGCTTTTTTCTCTCTCTGATATCATTACAGTGACCACTCCAGTGGACAGCTCCATTATTGCTTTAAGATTAAGATCCATGACTTTCAATCATGGAACACCTGCGACTGATTTTCATTGCTACTCCAGCACCAGAAGAGAAATGGCATCTCCACTGACCATAAAGTAAAGTTTATCTGTAATCAAGAAGGGGGGGGGGGGGGGGGGATTGGAGAGATGCTGGAAAGGGGGTGAGGCAGTAAGAAGAAAGAAAAAGCAAAACCGTGAAATGTGTGTGTGTGTGTGTGTGTGTGTGTGTGTGTGTGTGTGTGTGTGTGTGGACTAGGATAAAGAAAAACTGCCTAAGGATTTTTTTGTCTTTATAGTACCGACTCTCCAGGGATATCTGACCTTGAAGTTGTTAATTACACTCATAATTTCCCTCTCTGCTTGTGATTTACCAAGAAAATGTCTGGTTGTTTGATGGCTCTTCTGATCTTTGGTATTTCAGATAGAATAGGTCTCTCTTGAGTCTGGAATCATTGGGAAAGGAACTGAAACCGAGAGATAAATTGACTGTGTACCATACAGTAGATGGTCTACCCCTCGTTCCTTTATTTAGTTGCTCCCTCCTTTATATTTGTTGACATCATTTTTACTTCGCCTTCATTTCATAAGATCAGCACCAAAAATCATTGTCATTTTGTGATTGACCTATTTTCTGGATTGCTCCAACTCCCAAGTACCCGAAGAGCCTGTTTTCCCCAAGAAGGGCTTAAAAAATGCTGCATCTCAAAATACAAAGGTAGGAGTTGCTTTGTGTGACAGATATCCAGTTTGTTTAGTGTCACACACCCCCCCCCCCCCCCCCCCCCCCCCCCCCCAGTTTGGTCTTTACTGAGTACTCTATAAAATTTCTGACTGGTCTTAACCAGCTGTTGGTCACCCCTTTCAAGGGTTTAATCTATGCAGGAAATACTCATTTGTAACAAGAGCTGGTGCAGGCAGATAAGTGGAAACGAACTGCTTGGCGTTTGATAAATAGCATTTTGGAGACTAATTGCTAGCAGAGGAAGTGAAGTATAGCTTTAGTTAAAGGGAAAATCAAGAGTGTTTTATTATTACAAACCCCCCCCCCCCCCCAAAAAAAAAAAAAACTCCAACAGATCTGAGGATTGAAATCATCTCCTCCTCAAACTGCCAGCAGTCAAACCTCCCATTTGTAGCATGAACTGAGGTGTGTGTGTTCATGTTTGTGGAAATAACTGGGCCCCTTGCTGGCTTGCTATGATGTTGGAATTTTTTTTTTTCCAGTTTTATATCTGAGGCCAACACAATAGCCACATTCAACAATGTGATTTATGGTAGCTGGTGACTATTCCAAATAGTTGTAAATTTGCTACGGGAAGCTTGTCAGACAGGGTATGTCTGACTTCAAAACCAGCTCCGATGCCAAAAGCAAAACTGTTTTGTTATTGATGGTTGATCAATGTGCAAATCATCCAGTTCATAGCGCTGAGCCAACCATGTGGTGCACACTTATGGAGCCCCATGTATCAGCCAATTCAAGATGGAACAAGGCCAAAGACGTTTCATCCTGCATAGAATGAGGTGTTTTTTTTATTTATTTTTAGGTCCTCCTGGTTTTCTTTGTGGTTATTTCTCATCATTTGCCGCACTGTTACTGCTGTTAACGTATTTCCACAATGTGTTTGGATTTGTGGCAAATGAGGGTATTTCAGTTTTGAAATGGGCAACAGGAGGGGAGTGAGAAAGATGCCCAGAGTTGCATATAAAAAAAGGTCAGTTTTCCTGGTTTGGGTCCCAGTTTTGTTCAGAAACCATGTGATTACAACTGAAAAATGCAGCTGTGTTTCCCTCTCTTCTCTATGCTTCATGTAATATTAAATGACTGAGCACTTTTCCACCAACAGTTCACCAAACCAACTATTTTGAGTCAAATATCTTTTTAAACTGGCTGAAGCTGCCTTCACTAGTATATAGCTAAAAATATCAAAATGTGCTTGGACTTTATAGTAAAGAACATTGCATATTATGTCTAATAGAGGGTTCTGTTATAGAGGAACAAAGGTTCCTCCCAAAATTCCAAACTTGAAGAGATTTGACTTAATGAGGAGTGTATTTGGCAGTGCACTCCGAAAGAAATCTTTAAAACAAGGAGAAGGAGGTGGGGCGGGGGGGTGTAAGCAAATGTACAACTGTAGTCATTGGTGAAGATGTGTGCAGGCATGGCACGTTCTTGTCCCGAATTTGGTACTACCTCATTTGCTTAATGCAAAACACAATCAACTGCAGAAGTTCAACATTGCTACTTGATTGGTTTCAGGTGACATATTTTCACTTTTTTTTTTTCCAGAGTTTTAGCCTTCTAGTATAATTTGGGGTGGAATAAAAAGTCTGCTTTCATTATCACTTGAAGTATTGTGTGAAGATGCTGCTTACTGTTGGTTTTCAGAGTAATTAACAGAAAGCAAGACGAGCATCATCTGCTCTTACAAGAAGTTGTTTAGTAGGTATTCACAGTGTCATGAGGAGAACGGTGGCCAATGGGGGCTGCAGCACTTCCAAATTAAGAAGACACTAGCAAACACAAAAGACTCAAATGGAAAAACACCTGCATTGATTTAAGGAGAGGTTGTTAGATCTGAAAATGTCTTTCAGATTGGCAGGTGGAACGCTTGTAAACACAGAGAGCACAGACAAATCACACCTCAGACACATGTTCTCACAACACACCCAAACTCAGAATGGCTTTGCAAAGCTCCACAATGCAGTGGAAGTGCAAACAACACAAAAGAGGTGTCTGCCTACAGGACTTTAACTAATATAAGGATCCATGGCATTGTGGTACTCTGCACTTTCTGAGAAAGGTTATTTTTTTTATTTTTGGATGATTTTAGTCTTAAACAAGAGCAATCAGAAATTTCTGACGTCTGCCAATCTGGATCCAGATCACCTCCAAAAATCAGTGGAGTCTTCCATGCCCTAATATCTATCTGTGGTGCAAATTTGGTGCGAATCCGTGAAGTAGTTTTGAAGAAATCCTTCAAAGCCTATATAAAGTGAAGTCTTGATCCAGAATCCGGAACCGGATCCAGATCACCTCCAAAATTCATTGGAGTCTTCCATGCCCTAATATCTATCTGTGGTGCAAATTTGGTGAGAATCTGTGAAGTAGTTTTGATGTAATCCTTCAAAGCATATATAAAGTGAAATCTTGATTCAGAATCCGGATTCCAAAATTTAATGGAGTCTTTTATGGCCTAATATGTGCCCGTAGTGAAAATTTGGTGAGAATCCGTGAAGTAGTTTTGACGTAATCTTTCAAAGACTGTATAAAGTGAAACTTGATCCAGAATCTGGATCTGGATCCAGATCACCTCCAAAATTTAGTAGAGTCTTACATGGCCTAATATCTGTCTGTGTTAAACATTTTGTCAAAATTCGTGCAGTAGTTTTGATGTAATCCTGCTAAAAGACAGACAGACAGACAAATAAACGCAGGTGATTTTATTACGCTCCTGGTGGACGTAAGAAGCAACATTTCCATGTTTTATTAGTTTAATTGCAGTGCATCAGAGAATACAAGTTAACTCTCTTTTTCTGTGCAGAAAAATGTGTTAGCCCAAACTATACCCTTTTGGAATCTTGATGATCTGACAAATAATGTGGTATAGTTTTCAATATGATTGGAGCATTTTTAAATTTTGACCCCTGTGTGTAATTCCTCAATTGACCCCTACCTGGCAGCCTATTAAAAATTCAAGTGGCCAGTCTGTTTTTTCTAAAGAGTAATGTCTAAGGCCGGGTTCATTAATTAGGCCGATATCGGACCCGATCTTCCCCTTCCGACAATCTTAAGGACGCCCCGACAATCGTGATGGCGCTAAAGATAATTTTATCAGATATTCCTCCCGTGTGTGGTGTGTTAAGAGCGTTTTGATCTGCTCTGAAGGGCGTCAGGAGCGCTCCGATTGCAAATCGGGGATATTCAACATGTTGGATTTTTTTGGCCCGATATCGCAGCGTGTGTTGTGTCCTCCGACCACAAACGAGCACGCAGCCTGCTGAATGTGACGTGCAGCCAACCAGAAAGCGAGGTGACGGACGTACGGAGCGGGAAAAAAAAAAATCAAAACAGCTGTTCTGACTTAACAGAAAGTCCGGTGTCGCGCTGTCTCCACTCCTTTAAAGAACACCTTTTCTTTTTCTTTTGGTATTGTTTTTTTCCTTCTGTTGTAAATAGTCCACAAAGTACCTCCGTTTGTTTACTCTGAAGTCAGTTTTAATCTCGATAGATTTTGCGAGATTTCCTCTCTGAACTGTAAATGTTCGTGTGTGGAATCTGTTCGTGTGTGGTGTTGTTGTCCTTGCTGTGTGGCTGCACACCACACACTGTACGACCAAACCTGTTAGATCCATGATTTTTTATCTTCACGTGTGTGGTTTCAGGTTTTGGAAACCTACAGATAATTTTAAAATCCTGTCGTGTGAACCAGGCTTAAGGAGTATTTGTGCTGAATTTGGTGCTTACATCACCATTTGAAGGATTGCTTCAATTATCCACTGCACTAGAATTTGCAGCTGACATGAAATTATTATTTTTTTTTTTTTTTACAACAACCAGTAGACGTACCCAAAGTCCAATTTGCCATCCAGCTCATATCTTGGGAGCAGGTGTGCACTCATCTCTTTAAAAGTGTCTGCAAAATAAATAAGTAAAATCAATTTTGAGTATCAGCTAACAGTGTAATATTGCTTAAATTGAGGAGATATGTTGTCATTTAGTTACACATAAACTGTTGTGAGCATTGTTTTAATATAGTCAGAATGATTCCTGAATCTCCTACTTTTCATCTTTGTCTCCTCGTGTAAATTGAAAATATAGCACCTGTGTGGGTGGGGTGGGGTGGGGGGGGCTCTCACCCATTGGGATTCTTTGGAGTTGTTGCAGGTGGTGGCTTCCCTTACTTCTTCACTTGTTTCCTTTGTAGACTTTTTAGAGGATGACCTAAACTCAGCAACTTATTATTATTATTTTATTATTTTGTCTGTATAGTTTCTGTTTCTTTTTAATTGATTTAACTGAATTAATGTGGTATTCAGTGAGTTGGAGTATACGAGGTCTGTTAGAAAAGTATCCGACCTTATTATTTTTTTCAAAAACTATATGGATTTGAATCACGTGTGATTTGCGTCAGACAAGCTTGAACCTTCGTGCGCATGCGTGAGTTTTTTCACGCCTGTCGGTTGCGGCATTCGCCTGTGAGCAGGCTTTGAGTGAGGAGTGGTCCAGCCCTCTCGTCTTTTTTTTCCATTGTTTAGGAATGGCTCAGAGACTGCCGCTTTGCTTGATCAAAATTTTTTCAGAAACTGTGAGGCACATCCAAGTGAACACCATTCGAGAAATTCAGATGGTTTTTGGTGAAACTTTTATGGGCTTCAAAGAGATTACGGAGTGTTACTGTCGCTTTAAGGATGGCCCCCAGTGGCTGATGGCGCGCCGCGCTCTGAAGCCGCCATCGACAGGCTGAGCAACCATTTCATTTCTAAACGGATGGCTGTATGGATCCGTGACCATCGTGTGCAATTTCTCTGGTTATCACAAGAGCTGGACATCAACCGTTTTCCGGCAGATTTCACTTTTAACAAGAGATTTTGTCATGGAAAGCCGAGCGGAGGCTTCGCGCGTCACGATGGATTCACTGCTGGAGCGAGACAAAACCACCTCCGTTTTGGTCTCACAGGACGGCTTTGAGATGGCGTTCAGACAGCTGTCGGTGGTTTTTCAGTCGAGTGATTATCTGAGAATTGTGGATATGCCTGGACATGCCAGAACATGTCCTGTGAGGCTTCATCACGGTGTTGCTTTGCGCCATGCGGCACCGCCAACGTCACAACGTTCTGCTGGTTTGGTAGATTATAGTAAAATACAGTGGGGGGGAAACCCAATAAATCAAATCAAATCAATTTTATTTATATAGCGCCAAATCACAACAAACAGTTGCCCCAAGACGCTTTATATTGTAAGGCAAGGTCATACAATAATTACGGAAAAACCCCAACGGTCAAAACGACCCCCTGTGAGCAAGCACTTGGCAACAGTGGGAAGGAAAAACTCCTTTTTAACAGGAAGAAACCTCCAGCAGAACCAGGCTCAGGGAGGGGCAGTCTTCTGCTGGGACTGGTTGGGGCTGAGGGAGAGAACCAGGAAAAAGACATGCTGTGGAGGGGAGCAGAGATCAATCACAAATGATGAAATGCAGAGTGGTGCATACAGAGCAAAAAGAGAAAGAAACACTCAGTGCATCATGGGAACCCCCCAGCAGTCTAAGTCTATAGCAGCAAAACTAAGGGATGGTTCAGGGTCACCTGATCCAGCCCTAACTATAAGCTTTAGCAAAAAGGACAGTTTTAAGCCTAATCTTAAAAGTAGAGAGGGTGTCTGTCTCCCTGATCTGAATTGGGAGCTGGTTCCACAGGAGAGGAGCCTGAAAGCTGAAGGCTCTGCCTCCCATTCTACTCTTAAAAACCCTAAGAACTACAAGTAAGCCTGCAGTCTGAGAGCGAAGCGCTCTATTGGGGTGATATGGTACTATGAGGTCCCTAAGATAAGATGGGAGCTGATTATTCAAAACCTTATAAGTAAGAAGAAGAATTTTAAATTCTATTCTAGAATTAACAGGAAGCCAATGAAGAGAGGCCAATATGGGTGAGATATGGTCTCTCCTTCCAGTCCCTGTCAGTACTCTAGCTGCAGCATTTTGAATTAAGTGAAGGCTTTTCAGGGAACTTTTAGGACAACCTGATAATAATGAATTACAATAGTCCAGCCTAGAGGAAATAAATGCATGAATTAGTTTTTCAGCATCACTCTGAGACAAGACCTGTCTAATTTTAGAGATATTGCGCAAATGCAAAAAAGCAGTCCTGCATATTTGTTTAATATGCGCATTGAATGACATATCCTGATCAAAAATGACTCCAAGATTTCTCACAGTATTACTAGAGGTCAGGGTAATGCCATCCAGAGTAAGGATCTGGTTAGACACCATGTTTCTAAGATTTGTGGGGCCAAGTACAATAACTTCAGTTTTATCTGAGTTTAAAAGCAAGAAATTAGAGGTCATCCATGTCTTTGTCTGTAAGACAATCTTGCAGTTTAGCTAATTGGTGTGTGTCCTCTGGCTTCATGGATAGATAAAGCTGGGTATCATCTCCGTAACAATGAAAATTTAAGCAATGCCGTCTAGTAATACTGCCTAAGGGAAACATGTATAAAGTGAATAAAATTGGTCCTAGCACAGAACCTTGTGGAACTCCATAATTAACCTTAGTCTGTGAAGAAGATTCCCCATTTACATGAACAAATTGTAATCTATTAGATAAATATGATTCAAACCACCGCAGCGCAGTGCCTTTAATACCTATGGCATGCTCTAATCTCTGTAATAAAATTTTATGGTCAACAGTATCAAAAGCAGCACTGAGGTCTAACAGAACAAGCACAGAAATGAGTCCACTGTCTGAGGCCATAAGAAGATCATTTGTAACCTTCACTAATGCTGTTTCTGTACTATGATGAATTCTAAAACCTGACTGAAACTCTTCAGATAGACCATTCCTCTGCAGATGATCAGTTAGCTGTTTTACAACTACCCTTTCAAGAATTTTTTGAGAGAAAAGGAAGGTTGGAGATTTTGGGATGGTTATGAGTAATTTTTCTCTAATAGTTAAAATTTTATTAGCAAAGAAAGTCATGAAGTCATTACTAGTTAAAGTTAAAGGAATACTCGGCTCAATAGAGCTCTGACTCTTTGTCAGCCTGGCTACAATGCTGAAAAGAAACCTGGGGTTGTTCTTATTTTATTCAATTAGTGATGAGTAGTAAGATGTCCTAGCTTTACGGAGGGCTTTTTTTATAGAGCAACAGACTCTTTTTCCAGGCTAAGTGAAGATCTTCTAAATTAGTGAGACGTCATGTCCTCTCCAGAAATACGGGTTATCTGCTTTAAGCTGCGAGTTTGTGAGTTATACCACGAAGTCAGGCACTTCTGATTTAAGGCTCTCTTTTTCAGAGGAGCTACAGCATCCAAAGTTGTCTTCACTGAGGATGTAAAACTATTGACGAGATACTCTATCTCACTTACAGAGTTTAGGTAGCTACTCTGCCCTGTGTTGGTATATGGCATTAGAGAACATAAAGAAGGAATCATATCCTTAAACCTAGTTACAGTGCTTTCTGAAAGACTTCTAGTGTAATGAAACTTATTCCCCACTGCTGGGTAGTCCATCAGAGTAAATGTAAATGTTATTAAGAAATGATCAGACAGAAGGGAGTTTTCAGGGAATACTGTTAAGTCTTCAATTTCCATACCATAAGTCAGAACAAGATCTAAGATATGATTAAAGTGGTGGGTAAATGGAGTGTGAAAAACTGAATTTATCAACTGTAAGGTATAAGAGGTTTGACGAGTACGAAAACTATGTTCTACTCTTTGCAGCCAACCCAAATGAATTTTGGACAGGATTGTTAGATAGTGCTCTCCTCCACCATCACCATCAAAATACCAAATGAGGGCAGTGTCTTTTGGAAAAATGGTCCAAGAGACAAACAGAATCAATACCATAGGCCAATCAAGCTGTTTGAGGCAGGTGGTGACCCAGCATACTTTGTTAGTGTTTCCGTTAATTTGTCACAGTCTGAATTTAAACATTCCCCTACTCACCGGCACTCAGTGTGCTTAATTAAAAAGGTAATTTGCATCTAAATGTAAACATTCCACTCCTGAGGCATCACAGGTGGTTCTGCAGGCTTGTGAGTTTTAACCAAGTATCAGTAAACAGTGTTAATATTTAAGTCATCAACAAAAGTTACAGAGTAATTGAGAAAAGCCTTGAATATGCTAGTAAATGCTGTGCTGGTAAAGATGGACAGGTTTCTAAAGCACCTGTGCTTCTATTCTTTTTATCTCCAATGATGATCGCATTTTGTCCCATTAGTGTCAATAAATAGAACTCAGTGCTAAAATGCCCTCGTCCATATAAGCCTGGTGTTCTTCATAATTTGCAGTTAATTCATTATTAAGATCTTGTTGACTTACATACAATTTATGCATGTTCAGTGAAGCCCCTCTATTAATCAGTCAATCAAAAACAATATTTACATTGTAACAGTGTCTGCAGGAGTCTGCATGTTTGTGAACATGAGCTTTTGACAAAAGCGGAAGTTATGCAAATCAAGGAATATTTGTCGATCACCCTCTGCATTTACAGGTATTAATGAGACAAATTTAACTCCATAGAAAGTTAGCTTTGAGTTAGCAGACATTAGCGTGCACGCTAACGCCGCAAAATGTGTTATCAGGTTACAAAAAGAGCGTTTATCAGTTTTAGAAGTGTATTTTTCTCGCTATCTTTTACACAATATATGACAGAGAGGATATATTTACACACAAACGAAAGAGTTTTTGCAACTAGCTACCAGCCTGTGACATCACCATGCTAACATCCACAAAATAAGTTCAGAGGTGTTATTAGGTTCCAAAAATGCCGTTTTCCGTTTTAGAAGTGTTTATTTCTCACTAGTGTTTACATAATATATGAGACATGTATATAACAGAAAGCAAAGCGGTTTTTAAGAGACCAGCCACTGACGTCACGGTGCAGCTCTACTCTGATTGGCTGTCATCACCCGCCACTCAAAAACAAAGCAGAACAGATTCAAACAGAATGTGACTTTTTAACCTCTTAAACTACCTCTTAAAATAGGTCAAGGTTAGCCATAGAACTGTACTTATGCTGAAAAAGACAGACAGACAGAAGGACGGACGCCAAGTCTTTGCAATACCATATGTTGACCTTGGGTAAAAATAATGGACCACTTTGGACTTCTACATTTTTTATGACAATAGAGCTTTTTTGTCCACCACCACCCCCATCCCCAATAAAATGTGGTTTGGAAGCTAGAAGTGAAACATATCCACAAACTGATATAAGCACCTCCATGCCAACCCTTGTTTAAACAACTATTTACAAAGCAAACAAACAAACAAACAAAACCATCAATAGCAATAAAGCCTCTGAATGCTGTAAACATCTTTGCAAGAAATGATTTTGTAAAAATTAGTTTTGAAAGTTAATCCCAGGGAATCAACATGGTCGCCAACTGAGCTACATCGCTACCATACACTCAAAATAGCAATAAAATGAGTCTGGCTACCCATTTCAAATAAATAAATAAATAAACAAGACAAGTATAAAACATTTGACCAGATTTATTTATTTTTATCTTTTAAAATCAGTCTGAGGTGATGCTTTTGGTCAGACTGCTCACTATGGAAGTGGTGCATGGTAAATAACACAATTTCTGAATACATATGCTCTATGTAAATGACAAAACACACAATCATGTTAAAGTATGAGCAATTTTAAAGTTCAGAAAAATATGGATATGCATTAATATAGAGCTCTATTACTGGCACCCACTACCATCATACATTTCATTTTCAGTAGTTTTCTGAAAATAAAATTTATTACGTCCGCCAAGGACATAATAAAATCATCGGCATTTACAGTAGTGTTCAGAATAATAGTAGTGCCATGTGACTAAAAAGATTAATCCAGGTTTTGAGTATATTTCTTATTGTTAGATGGGAAACAATGTACCAGTAGATTCAGTAGATTATCACAAATCCAACAAGACCAAGCATTCATGATATGCACACTCTTAAGGCTATAAATTGGGCCATTAGTGAAAAAAGTAGAAAAGGGGGTGTTCACAATAATAGTAGCATCTGCTGTTGACACTACAAACTCAAAACTATTATGTTCAAACTGCTTTTTTTTAGCAATCCTGTGAATCACTAAACTAGTATTTAGTTGTATAACCACCGTTTTTCATGATTTCTTCACATCTGCAAGGCATTAATTTTGTTGGTCTGGAACCAAGATTTTGCTCATTTACTAGTGTGCTTGGGGTCACTGTCTTGTTGAAACACCCATTTCAAGGGCAAGTCCTCTTCAGCATAAGGCAACATGACCTCTTCAAGTATGTTGACATATCCAAACTGATCCATGATACCGGGAATGTGATGTTTAGGCCCAACACCATAGTAGGAGAAACATGCCCATATCATGATGCTTGCACCACCATGCTTCACTGTCTTCATTGTGAACTGTGGCTTGAATTCAGAGTTTGGGGGTCGTCTCACAAACTGTCTGCGGCCCTTGGACCAAAAGAACAATTTTTCTCTCATCAGTCCACAATATATTCCTCCATTTCTCTTTAGGCCAGTTGATGTGTTCTTTGGCAAATTGTAACCTCTGCACGTCTTTTATTTAACAGAGGGACTTTGCGGGGGATTCTTGCAAATAAATTAGCTTCACACAGGCGTCTTCTAACTGTCACAGCACTTACAGGTAACTCCAGACTGTCTTTGATCATCCTGGAGCTGATCAATGGGTGAGCCTTTGCCATTCTGGTTATTCTTCTATCCATTTTGATGGTTGTTTTCCGTTTTCTTCCACGCGTCTCTGTTTTTTTTGTCCATTTTAAAGCATTGGAGATCATTGAAGATGAACAGCCTATAATTTTTTGCACCTGCGTATACGTTTTCCCCTCTCCAATCACCTTTTTAATCAAACTACACTGTTCTTCTGAACAATGTCTTGAACGTCCCATTTTTCTCAGGCTTTCAAAGAGAAAAGCATGTTCAACAGGTGCTGGCTTCATCCTTAAATAGGGGACACCTGATTCACACCTGTTTGTTCCACAAAATTGACGAACTCACTGACTGAATGCCACACTACTATTATTGCGAACACCCCCTTTTCTACTTTTTTATTTTTATTTTTATTAATAGCCCAATTTCATAGCCTTAAGAGTGTGCATATCATGAATGCTTGGTCTTGTTGGATTTGTGAGAATCTACTGAATCTACTGGTACCTTGTTTCCCATGTAACAATACGAAATATACTCAAAACCTGGATTAATCTTTTTAGTCACATAGCACTACTATTATTCTGAACACTACTGTAGATATTAGGGCATGGAAGACTCCACTGAATTTTGGAGGTGATCCAGATCCGGATTGGTGAACCTCAGAAGTCTCTGGTTGCTCTTGTTAAAAGGTGTGTCTTTTTACTTAAAATATTTTAATCTCACTAAGGTTATAAAGGGAAAAGTATCCTTTTAAAGTGATTAAAGCTTAAAATAATGGCATGCATAAGTATTCCTCTATAAGTACTTTCCTCTGACACCACTAAATCATCAGTTTTACAGCCAGCTGGCGTTAGTCAAACCAGGAGATTGATACATGTACGAGGTCTGTTAGAAAAGTATCAGACCTTATTATTTTTTTCAAAAACCATAAGGATTTGAATCACGTGTGATTGCGTCAGCCAAGCTTGAACCTTTGTGTGCATGCGTGAGTTTTTTCACTCCAGTCGGTTGCGTCATTCGCCTGTGAGCAGGCTTTGAGTGAGGAGTGGTCCAGCCCTCTCGTCTTTTTTTTCCATTGTTTAGGAATGGCTCAGAGACTGCCCCTTTGCTTGATCAAAATTTTTTCAGAAACTGTGGGGCACATCCAAGTGGCCACCATTCGAGAAATTCAGATGGTTTTTGGTGAAAATTTTATGGGCTTCAAAGAGATTACGGAGTGTTACTGTCTCTTTAAGGATGGCCCAGAGCGACTGGTGGTGCGCCGCGCTCCGAAGCCGCCATCGACAGGCTAAGCGACCATTTCATTTCTAACCGGATGGCTGTATGGATCCGTGACCATCGTGTGCAATTTCTCTGGTTATCACAAGAGCTGGACATCAACCATTTTCCAGCAGATTTCACTTTTAACAAGAGATTTTGTCATGGAAAGCCGAGCGGAGGCTTCGCGCGTCTCGATGGATTCACAGCTGGAGCGAGACAAAACCACCTCCGTTTTGGTCTCACAGGACGGCTTTGAGATGGCGTTCAGACAGCTGTCGGTGGTTTTTCAGTCGAGTGATTATCTGAGAAATTGTGGATGAGCCTGGACATGCCAGAACATGTCCTGTGAGGCTTCATCACGGTGTTGCTTTGCGCCAACCGACTGGCGTGAAAAAAAACTCACGCATGCGCACGAAGGTTCAAGCTTGGCTGACACAATCACACGTGATTCAAATCCATATGGTTTTTGAAAAAAATAATAAGGTCGGATACTTTTCTAACAGACCTCGTACATGTATCAATCTCCTGGTTTGACTAAAGCCAGCTGGCTGTAAAACTGATGATTTAGTGGTGTCAGAGGAAAGTACTTATAGAGGAATACTTATGCATGCCATTATTTTAAGCTTTAATCACTTTAAAAGGATACTTTTCCCTTTCTAACCTTAGTGAGATTAAAATGTTTTAAGTAAAAAGACACACCTTTTAACAAGAGCAACCAGAGACTTCTGAGGTTCGCCAATCCGGATCTGGATCACCTCCAAAATTAAGTGGAGTCTTCCATGCCCTAATATCTACAGTAGTGTTCAGAATAATAGTAGAGCTATGTGACTAAAAAGATTAATCCAGGTTTTGAGTATATTTCTCATTGTTACATGGGAAACAAGGTACCAGTAGATTCAGTAGATTCTCACAAATCCAACAAGACCAAGCATTCATGATATGCACACTCTTAAGGCTATGAAATTGGACTATTAGTAAAAAAAAAAAAGTAGAAAAGGGGGTGTTCACAATAATAGTAGTGTGGCATTCAGTCAGTGAGTTTGTCAATTTTGTGGAACAAACAGGTGTGAATCAGGTGTCCCCTATTTAAGGATGAAGCCAGCACCTGTTGAACATGCTTTTCTCTTTGAAAGCCTGAGGAAAATGGCACGTTCAAGACATTGTTCAGAAGAACAGCGTAGTTTGATTAAAAAGTTGATTGGAGAGGGGAAAACGTATAAGCAGGTGCAAAAAATTATAGGCTGTTCATCTATAATGATCTCCAATGCTTTAAAATGGACAAAAAAACAGAGATGCGTGGAAGAAAACAGAAAACAACCATCAAAATGGATAGAAGAATAACCAGAATGGCAAAGGCTCACCCATTGATCAGCTCCAGGATGATCAAAGACAGTCTGGAGTTACCTGTAAGTTCTGTGACAGTTAGAAGACGCCTGTGTGAAGCTAATTTACACTCAACAAAAATATAAACGCAACACTTTTGGTTTTGCTCCCATTTTGTATGAGATGAACTCAAAGATCTAAAACTTTTTCCACATACACAATATCACCATTTTCCTCAAATATTGTTCGCAAACCAGTCTAAATCTGTGATAGTGAGCACTTCTCCTTTGCTGAGATGATCCATCCCACCTCACAGGTGTGCCATATCAAGATACTGATTAGACACCATGATTAGTGCACAGGTGTGCCTTAGACTGTCCACAATAAAAGGCCACTCTGAAAGGTGCAGTTTTGTTTTATTGGGGGGGATACCAGTCAGTATCTGGTGTGACCACCATTTGCCTCATGCAGTGCAACACATCTCCTTCACATAGAGTTGATCAGGTTGTCAATTGTGGCTTGTGGAATGTTGGTCCACTCCTCTTTAATGGCTGTGCGAAGTTGCTGGATATTGGCAGGAACTGCTACACGCTGTCGTATACGCCGGTCCAGAGCATCCCAAACATGCTCAATGGGTGACATGTCCGGTGAGTATGCCGACCATGCAAGAACTGGGACATTTTCAGCTTCCAAGAATTGTGTACAGATCCTTGCAACATGAGGCCGTGCATTATCCTGCTGCAACATGAGGTGATGTTCTTGGATGTATGGCACAACAACGGGCCTCAGGATCTCGTCACGGTATCTCTGTGCATTCAAAATGTCATCAATAAAATGCACCTGTGTTTTTCATCCATAACAGACACCTGCCCATACCATAACCCTACCGCCACCATGGGCCACTCGATCCACAACATTGACATCAGAAAACCGCTCACCCACACGACGCCACACACGCTGTCTGCCATCTGCCCTGAACAGTGTGAACCGGGATTCATCCGTGAAGAGAACACCTCTCCAACGTGCCAAACGCCGGCGAATGTGAGCATTTGCCCACTAAAGTCGGTTACGATGATGAACTGGAGTCAGGTCGAGACCCCGATGAGGACGACGAGCATGCAGATGAGCTTCCCTGAGACGGTTTCTGACAGTCTGTGCAGAAATTCTTTGGTTATGCAAACCGATTGTTTTAGCAGCTGTCCGAGTGGTTGGTCTCAGACGATCTTGGAGGTGAACATGCTGGATGTGGAGGTCCTGGGCTGGTGTGGTTACACATGGTCTGCGGTTGTGAGGCTGGTTGGATGTACTGCCAAATTCTCTGAAACGCCTTTGGAGATGGCCTATGGTAGAGAAATGAACATTCAATACACGAGCAACAGCTCTGGTTGACATTCCTGCTGTCAGCATGCCAATTGCACGCTCCCTCAAATCTTGCGACATCTGTGGCATTGTGCTGTGTGATAAAACTGCACCTTTCAGAGTGGCCTTTTATTGTGGGCAGTCTAAGGCACACCTGTGCACTAATCATGGTGTCTAATCAGCATCTTGATATGGCACACCTGTGAGGTGGGATGGATTATCTCAGCAAAGGAGAAGTGCTCACTATCACAGATTTAGACTGGTTTGTGAACAATATTTGAGGGAAATGGTGATATTGTGTATGTGGAAAAAGTTTTAGATCTTTGAGTTCATCTCATACAAAACGGGAGCAAAACCAAAAGTGTTGCATTTATATTTTTGTTGAGTGCATTTGCAAGAATCCCCCGCAAAGTCCCTCTGTTAAATAAGACATGTGCAGAAGAGGTTACAATTTGCCAAAGAACACATCAACTGGCCTAAAGAGAAATGGAGGAATATTTTGTGGACTGATGAGAGCAAAATTGTTCTTTTTGGGTCCAAGGGCCACAGACAGTTTGTGAGATGACCCCCAAACTCTGAATTCAAGCACAGTTCACAGTGAAGACAGTGAAGCATGGTGGTGCAAGCATCATGATATGGGCATGTTTCTCCTACTATGGTGTTGGGCCTAAATATCACATACCTGGTATCATGGATCAGTTTGGATATGTCAAAATACTTGAAGAGGTCATGTTGCCTTATGCTGAAGAGGACATGCCCTTGAAATGGGTGTTTCAACAAGACAGTGACCCCAAGCACACTAGTAAATGAGCAAAATCTTAGTTCCAGACCAACAAAATTAATGCCTCGCAGATGTGAAGAAATCATGAAAAACGGTGGTTATACAACTAAATACTAGTTTAGTGATTCACAGGATTGCTAAAAAAGCAGTTTGAACATAATAGTTTTGAGTTTGTAGTGTCAACAGCAGATGCTACTATTATTGGGAACACCCCCTTTTCTGCTTTTTTTTTTTTTACTAATGGCCCAATTTATAGCCTTAAGAGTGTGCATATCATGAATGCTTGGTCTTGTTGGATTTGTGATAATCTACTGAATCTACTGGTACATTGTTTCCCATCTAACAATAAGAAATATACTCAAAACCTGGATTAATCTTTTTAGTCACATGGCACTACTATTATTCTGAACACTACTGTAAATGCCGATGATTTTATTATGTCCTTGACGGACGTAATAAATTTTATTTTCAGAAAACTACTGAAAATGAAATGTATGAAGGTAATGGGTGCCAGCAATAGAGCTCTGTATTAATGCATAACCATATTTTTCTGAACTTTAAAATTGCTCATACTTTAACATGATTGTGTGTTTTGTCATTTACATAGAGCATATATTCATAAATTATTGTGTTATTTACCATGCACCACTTCCACAGTGAGCAGTCTGACCAAAAGCATCACCTCAGAATGATTTTAAAAGATAAAAATAAATAAATCTGGTCAAATGTTTTATACTTGTCTTGTTTATTTATTTATTTATTTGAAATGGGTAGCCAGACTCATTTTATTGCTATTTTGAGTGTATGGTAGCGATGTAGCTCAGTTGGCGACCATGTTGATTCCCTGGGATTAACTTTCAAAACTAATTTTTACAAAATCATTTCTTGCAAAGATGTTTACAGCATTCAGAGGCTTTATTGCTATTGATGGTTTTGTTTGTTTGATTGCTTTGTAAGCAGTTGTTTAAACAAGGGTTGGCATGGAGGTGCTTATATCAGTTTGTGGATATGTTTCACTTCTAGCTTCCAAACCACATTTTATTGGGGATGGGGGTGGTGGTGGATAAAAAGCTCTGTCATAAAAAATGTAGAAGTCCAAAGTGGTCCATTATTTTTACCCAAGGTCAACATATGGTATTGCAAAGACTTGGCGTCCGTCCTTCTGTCTGTCTGTCTGTTTTCAGCATAAGTACAGTTCTATTACTGTCAGTCTTCAAATTCACAGGGAACATTCTTGGTAGACAGACCTTGGACAAGTTCAAAGATGGCTAACCTTGACCTATTTTAAGAGGTTAAAAAGTCACATTCTGTTTGAATCTGTTCTGCTTTGTTTTTGAGTGGCGGGTGATGACAGCCAATCAGAGTAGAGCTGCACCGTGACGTCAGTGGCTGGTCTCTTCAAAACCGCTTTGCTTTCTGTTATATACATGTCTCATATATTATGTAAACACTAGTGAGAAATAAACACTTCTAAAACGGAAAACTGCATTTTTGGAACCTAATAACACCTCTGAACTTATTTTGTGGATGTTAGCATGGTGATGTCACAGGCTGGTAGCTAGTTGCAAAATCTCTTTCGTTTGTGTGTAAATATATCCTCTCTGTCATATATTGTGTAAAAGATAGCGAGAAAAATACACTTCTAAAACTGATAAACGCTCTTTTTGTAACCTGATAACACATTTTGTCTCATTAATACCTGCAAATGCAGAAGGTGATCGACAAATATTCCTTGATTTGCATAACTTCCGCTTTTGTCAAAAGCTCATGTTCACAAACATGCAGACTCCTGCAGACACTGTTAAAATGTAAATATTGTTTTTGATTGACTGATTAATAGAGGGGCTTCACTGAACATGCACAAATTCTATGTAAGTCAGCAGGATCTTAATAATTAATTAACTGCAAATTATGAAGAACACCAGGCTTATATGGACGAGGGTATTTTAGCACTGAGTTATATTTATTGACACTAATGGGACAAAATGCGATCATCATTGGAGATAAAAAGAATAGAAGCACAGGTGCTTTAGAAACCTCTCCATCTTTACCAGCACAGCATTTACTAGCATATTCAAGGCTTTTCTCAATTACTCTGTAACTTTTGTTGATGACTTAAATATTAACACTGTTTACTGATACTTGGTTAAAACTCACAAGCCTGCAGAACCACCTGTGATGCCTCAGGAGTGGAATGTTTAGATTTAGATGCAAATTACCTTTTTAATTAAGCACACTGAGTGCCGGTGAGTAGGGGAATGTTTAAATTCAGACTGTGACAAATTAACGGAAACACTAACAAAGTATGCTGGGTCACCACCTGCCTCTAAAACAGCTTGATTGGCCTATGGTATTGATTGTTTGTCTCTTGGACCATTTTTCCAAAAGATATTGCCCTCATTTGGTATTTTGATGGTGATGGTGGAGGAGAGCACTATCTAACAATCCTGTCCAAAATTCATTTGGGTTGGCTGCAAAGAGTAGAACATAGTTTTCGTACTCGTCAAACCTCTTATACCTTACAGTTGATAAATTCAGTTTTTCACACTCATTTATTGGGTTTTTTTCCCCCACTGTATTTTACTATAATCTACCAAAACAGCAGAACGTAGAAAACATGTCAACGACATGTGTAGTGGCCCTGTGATCTTAATCCATATTTCGGAGTGCGTCACACATTCATTCATTTACTTTTGGCATTGTAATTGCACCATCAGTTATTAAAAACAGGATTTTCAAAAGCTGACAGTTTTTCAACTCTACATACTTGATATGAAATGCACGTCGACAGTAAATCTATATAACACTCTAGCGCAGTGATGCAGATTACTTTTATACTTGTAGAATTGATTCATCCTTTTGTATAATGCCTTTTAAATCCATCAGCAAAAGCCGGTCTGCAGTCATTGATGTCATAAATAGACATAATGTAGCTTCTTGGGAGTTTGAACACTCTTTAGCTGTCAAAGGAGCGTGACTAAATGGCACAGATGTCATTAATCAACAGATGAATCATTTTAAAATTCTTGTTTTGCCTCTCGCTCTTGGTGTGTCTTTTCTGTAGTTGTAAGACCAGTTGTTTTCTGCCTGCTGTGTTTAAGGCATACCGCAGGGCCTTGGAGTTGATGTTCATGTGACGTTTGTCTCTGTGGGCCTTTGCTTAGGTGAACTAATCCATAGTCCCTGACTATAATGGATTCATGGCCAGTTGATTGTATTGACAGATGAGCAGTAAGACCATTAATGGTATTTGAGGTGGTACTAATTGATAACTGTGTAAATACTATATAGACTGTGTATAGACTGTGTCCATACACAATGAGAAAGTGAAATCAACAGCAACTTCCACAAAACTGTCCGTCTATTACATTGGTCAACAACAACAGAAATTCTTGCATGGACTTAGAGGACTGATTTAGGGTAATTTTGGTGTTCTGAATCCAAATCTGATCTCAGATTTCCTCTATTGCATCATGTTTCTTTGCAATCTGCATGTTCCTTATTGATGGATTATGCAAAAGTTGCTCATTCACTCATGAGTTTGACGCCACGAATCATACACAAAAGCAGCTTCAAAAGCATAAAAATAGCATAGCAAGCATAAAAGCGTTTTTTTAAACCAGGGTCGCAAAATGTGAACAAGAGCCGTAATTTCGTTTATGGTGCCGAAGAGGTGTGTGAGACTGCAGCTTTTGCTTCGATGCTTGATACGAGACATATGCTTTCATATCTCAAAAATGTGATGCAACACCAGATTCGGATTCAGCCGCCCCCCTTATCCAAAATCTGTTGGAAAACTCCATGCAAGAAAAATCATGACCAGTGTTAGAAACATTGTGCAAGAAAAATTGACCAGTGTTATTCTAGATGTAAGAATTGTACATGAAGTGCAGCATGTGTTTGACATTTATTGTTAAGAAATGTAGGTTTTTGTTAGAATAACAATAATAACTAATATAAATTTTTATTTTTTTAAAGAATTTTTTTTGGGGGGGGAGATGATGGTTATCTTGTTTTCATTTACGTGGGATATGTACAAATTCTTGCTTTTCCTATGTTTTGCTACTTTTTAAATTTATTTTCATTTGTGTGTGTGTGTATGAGAGGATAACCTTTATTATTATGGCTGCAACGCTATACACACTCTGATTGGCTGATTTCCAGTCGGATATTTTCCCACATCCGAGCGGTTACCATGACAATCGGTCCGAAACATGTATCCCATTTGTTGCAAACCAGTAAGCTAAAAACACATTAAAAATAATTAGAAAAACCAAGTCAGACATGAACATACTCCATAAATATCGAAACAGCATCAGAAAAAACACACATTGAAATCTTACCAGCTCATGACTGGACCATCTGTTAGCAAGTTCTTCATGGAAGTGAAGCGAACAGGTCTGACTACGAGCCATCAGCAGCTTTCATATTCGGGCGATACCGTAAGTTTGTGTATTTATATATTTAATAGCCATACAATAAACAAATTATTAACCTCCCACTTGGTTAATAATCCCTTAGTACAGAACACACATTTTTTATTGTTTTGCTTTTAAAAATTGTACCTTCCTCTGTTTTCTTGCTCAATAAAAAAGTAAAATGTAAACGTGGGTAGTTTGAATAATTGCACTCATCTTGCCATAATTGATATTATCACTTTTGCACATTTCAGCAAACCAAAAGAGGTCACTGTGCATCTGAAATGTAATCAATTAAAGAAAATGCCCCCATGCCACATATTTTCTAATTATGTCAATCAATCTTCCTTCATTGACCTTTCAGGTCTGAATTATTGATGTTTCTCAAGCTGACAAGGTTTATTAATTAAAAATGGTGATGCACTAATTTAGAATGCGGCATAAAGGTGTCATAGTCAGGAACAATTTTTAATTTGAGTATCGTTCATCATTTTTTATTGATGCATAGAATACATGGCACAGCATGGCAGAGAGGTGAGCAGAGATGCCATGGAGGTCCCTCGGCAATAAGTGCGAGTTGAGCTGTGGGATTATGTGAATGTATATTTGTTTAGTTATATATAAATGCATGCATTTTTATGCACCCTTAAGATAATGTCCGTAATTTGATAACAAGCCACCTGTGTTATAGGATATGGGACACAATTATTACCTCTACGTTGGGGGTTATCGTTTCACTCACATCTGGTAGTTTGTTGGACTGTTAGCAGGATTACTCAGAAAACTACTGTTATAAACCAGTTAACAAAAAAAAAAAACTAGAGGTGTTGGGTTTGAAGTAGTAAACCCCATCAAATGTTTTAATATTATTACTTTTTTGGAATAATAATAATTATAATGCTTTCACCGAAATTGAAAGTTTTGTAGAAATAAACATGGCTAAAGGCATAAAACCATTCATTCATTTTCTGTACCCACAGGTGGGTTCATGCCGCGCATGAAGAGTCATTGGTGGTGGTGGTGGTGGTCGGGGGGGGGGGGCTGCTGGAGCCTGTCCCAGCAGTCATAGGGCATGAGGTGGGGTACACCCTGGACCATCGATTACTATTTAATCCACTGGATGGCAAAGGCAGCCCGTGAGCTGTTGCCAGAGAGCCTCCATCTTGCTTAATGTTATTGCGTGTCGTCAGACAGTAGATTAAATAGAAATCGATGATGTGTGTACTTAAACTTGGGTGATCTAAAAATGCTGTTTTGCGCTGCGTTCGGCTGCAGCAACAAGCAGGGAAATTACTAAAATTGCTGAATAAATGTTAGAAAATTATTTATTTTTGTGTCGATCTGTATTCTGTTAAGGGCAGCACGGTGGCTTAGTGGTTAGCACTGTTGCCTCACAGCGAGAAGGTCGTGGGTTTAATTCCTGTGGCCTTTCTGTGTGGAGTTTGCATGTTCTCCCCGTGTGTGCGTGGGTTTCCTCCGGGTGCTCCGGTTTCCTTCCACATCCAAAGACATGCGGGTTAGGTGGATTGGAGTCTTTAAATTGTCCGTGTGTGTGTGTGTGTGTGTGTGTGTGTGTGTGTGTGTGTGTGTGTGTGTGTGTGTGTGTGTGTGTGTGTGTGTTTGTTTGTCTGTTTGTAGCCCTGCGACAGAGAAGCATGCCGTAATAGCAGCACCCCAGGTGGGTTAAGAGCAGTCTTTAATATTAACATCTTTAATATGATACGAGCCCGCAAAGCTCTTACTTTCACTCCTGATTTTTTCCCATCTTTAACTTAACTTCATAATGAAATTAATTAAGGATCATACTAGTATCTCATGTCGTGGCAGACATAATGTTAATGACATAATGCTTCTGTTTGACAAACTGATGGTATTATTTTCTATCTTGCTTCATAACACCTGGACTGGGACTAACAAATTCAGTCAGTTCTGTCATATAAATAGTCTGATCCTCTTCTGT
The DNA here is from genome assembly GCF_902500255.1 of Thalassophryne amazonica. NCBI lineage: Eukaryota > Metazoa > Chordata > Actinopteri > Batrachoidiformes > Batrachoididae > Thalassophryne > Thalassophryne amazonica. The sequence goes on from NC_047122.1 coordinate 44,239,438, forward strand.
ATTTGTTTTGACAAATACTGGCTGTACAAATGTGGGACTGATTTTGGAAAAAAAAAATGTAACAGCACAGCAATAACACGGAAAATGCAGATTTATCATGAAGCTCTCTTAAAAACATTGATCGTATCCATTGATTTCTATTTATGTCTGGTTGTCAGATGCTAACCAAGATGGCCGCGCTCTGGCAACAGCCAGCGAATGAGCAGATCGCCCCGGTCCTCCTTCTATACAAATCGATGCTCTGGACAGGACCCCAGTCTGTCGCAGGGCCACATATGGACAGACAAACACATTCACCCCTGCTCGCACACCTATGGTCAAGAGCTACCAGTTCACCAAACCTGCATGTTTTTGGAAGTGGGAGGAAGCTGGAGCACCTGGAGGGAAGCCACGCGAACACGGGGAGAACATGCAAACTCCACACAAAAGGACCAGGCGGGAAGTGATCCTCTGGCCTTCTTGGTGTGAGGCAATGGTGCTAACCACTAAGCCACCGCGCCACCACTTTAAAATGATACACAACACAAATGTACATTTAAAATAATATTTAAAAAAAACTGCAAGACTGCATTGGTAATGAAAGCTTTCTTTGAAAATTTAGTGAAAATGTAGTGATGGGTCTTGAATTATATTTGGAAGCTAATCTACACAAAATGGGGTGGTCATGAAGTTAATTTGCATTTTTACTGTTCAAAAATTGGTTCCTTAATTTAAAATAGTCGGGGGGTGGGGGGTCAGACTTTAAAAAGAAGAATTGATCCATCCCTGCAAATGTGAACAGTTTGTCATTTTCTGCAGTCACTGAAATAAATTAGTTTTGCAGATTTTAAAAAATATCTACTACAGATATACTGTTTTTAAGGCATCTTAAAGCTATAGTTTGTAGGATTTAGGAGTGTTTATTAGCAGAAATGGAAACAGTGGAAAATGGTCTTTTTGTTCAGTTTTTACAGCCTTAATTTTGTTGGTCATGATCAGGAGGGAACCGTGTACATTTGATTTTAATGCATCCGCCAACAACATATTCTCTCACTGTTTCATGACCCATAGCAATTTTTTTTTCCCCAACAAACATCCTTTTATTCAACAGAGTCACTGGACAGGGAAGATTTAAATTTCATACCACAGTGTTCTTCAGTATCTTCAATAAGCGTAATGCATACATACATTTGGGGGGAGGGGGGAACCATTCCTTTATTCCCCTGACAATTTCTGTCATTGACCCCCCAGATGAAAGTTTTGTCTTCTGGACTTGGAATGAAATGTGGAAAATTACTGTTAGATGTGACTGCCAAATACTTACAAATTTAATATGGTTTAGGACTTGTGTTTATCATAGTAATTGTGTTTACTTGTGCACTTTTATTAGGATTTGCCAAATCTGATGGATGTTTATGCATTTTGTTTTATGGCGATGATGTTTTTTGGAGAGTTCAGGCATGAGCTGGACATAATTACTTACCGGTAGGACATCTTCTTCTCTCGCATGCTGAGAGCTTGGCTGCCTTCTGATGCACATCAGTACACACATGTGGGTCTCTTGTCTCTTTTGTTTTCTAATAAATTTTTGGTTGTGCGGCAACAAATCTTAAGCAGCTTTCATACAAGCAATCTGAACCATTGCAGGCATAGTTTTAAATTGCTGCATTTTTGTCTGTTGTTCATGCACGCTTAATATGGCACTGTTGACACGACCTTTACGGAAAGGTCATGGTCATCCAATGTTTGGCAGCTGATTTTTGATATTGGCAAAACAGAAAGATGCATCAATTGCACAAGACTTCATTCAGTGTTCCTTTCAGCTTCCATGTTGTCATCTTTAGTGCAAAAATCTTTTTTGCTGTAAGTAGACAGGTTTTTTTTAACCACTTTGAATAAAGTGAAAGCTAAAACACAGGCTTCGATCTTCAGCTTTCTATTCTTATGATTGTTGGCATAAAGTAAATCCAGAGTAAAACACCTGCCCAACACTCTGGTTTCTATGGGACGAAGTGGATGAGAGTCTAAGACTCCCCTTGGGTGTGATGCTGGTCCATCTCAGGTTACCACCCAGCCGAGGCTGGTAACACCATTTACAGCTGTGTAGACTGGGACAGTGCAGATGAAGTATCTTGATCAAGTACATAGACATGTAGTCTCAAGAAGACACACCTGGGTTCAAAACCCTGGTTTTTAACATGGTAGTTCAACATTTTTGCCACAGAACCACCTGCTCTGATTGTGTGGCATTTTGTCATGTTTTGTGTGCAAGTATGTGTGTGTGTCTTTACATCAGTGACCTAAGGTGACACCTAGATGTGTTTGGTACTAGGTCTCTTCAGGCGGTCCTTGGGTATCCCTGGAATGACTGAGAAATGAACGATTTCTTTGGAAAACTAAGATGCAAGTGTCAGTTGCATTGTGAGGAACATCAGCTAGGACATTTTGGCCATGTGATGTTTTTCTCTGTGGGTGATCCAGCATGGAGGTGCCTCAGCGTTGAGGACCTCAATGACTAGAAAAAGCCAAGGATGCACCCATGTTTCATGTAGCTGAATACAGACAGGTGGTTACTTTTGAGAGGTGGTGATGGAAGATGTGTAGCACCAGTGCATTTTCCCAGGGTTTATGCTGAGTTGGTCTACTCTGTTTGTCTGCTCTCAAATTTTACACTTCTTCCCATTTTGTCTACTGCTTTTTAAAAAAAAGAATTAGTTTTTTGGGAATACACATGAATATACATGAAATAAAAATTTGAAAACAGAATTTTAATAGTATAAGTCCTGAATAACAGATGATTAAATTCAAAGGTAGTAACCCTTACCCTAAGCCTTTTTTTGTGTGTTTTAATAGTTTAGCAAATGACAGAGAAGATGAAATGACACTGGTGTCCATTTCAAAAGTTGATTAGATGGGAGGGGACAAAACTGGAATAGGCAAAATGGGATGTTACTACTCCCAGACCCACGACTGACAGCAGGCATGCACCGTGAAGGAAGTTTGACAGGAATGTTACAAGGAATGCCTTCATAAAACGTGCTCCCCCTCACTTCTTTCTTTCAAAAAAATCTGCTTGTGGTTATTTATATAAATGACACCATACACTCTGCTTGAAAGCAAATTGATAACATGAATTCTATTACTAAGCAGACTCTATAACTTACTGAATGACATGCAGAATAAACAGAATTTCAAATGGTAAACCGTCTGTATTTATGTAGTTGTTTTCCAACTGAGGCAGTGGCTGAAAATGCTTTACAATGATCACACACACACACACACACACCCTTATGTACTGATGGCAGGGTGCTGCCATGCAAGATACATCAATGCAAACTGTGCACAAGTTATAGATTAAGGGCTTTGCTCCTGTCTGGTTTTGTCTCGGCTTCTATAACCTTTAAGCTACTGCTTCCCCATGTGAGATGGGGTGGGGGGGGTTCACACTGTGGTTTTTTTCTGTCCTATCAGTGGAGTCTGTACTGTTGAACCAACAGCTTTGTCAGTGATTGATTACATGCTACTTAACAATTTAGATGTCCTTGATGCTGCCCTTTGATGCTGTCAAGTGAACACAGACCAAAGTCAAACAAGTATTTAACATTTACTGTATTGTTCTGAATATAGGAAGTTGTTTTTTTTTTTTTGGGGGGGGGGGGGGGGGGGTGTTGATATGCCTCTGGGTAAAAAATGGGTTCATCTTATACTCAGGGCCTAGACTTTTTACATGTTAATACATCCGCAACAGTAGGTGGCACCAAATATTTGTGAAACATGTGCCCCACAGGACTGTAGTGACCTGACCATTTAGCTTTTTGTTGAAGTAGCTGTATGGAGTGTAAATGGTGCTGTTGTGTGGTGGTGTTTTTGTTTCTTTGTTTGAGTTATCATGCATTGCAAGGTTGCGGTTAGTGTTTGTTTTTTTTTTCTTTAGGAGATCTTTTTCCAGACATAGGTTTTGGGGACACGTCCCCTCTCCCATGGTGTCTTAGAGGGTTATCTTGTATAGTAAAACTGACTTAAACCATCAATGTATAAACTGGATATTTGCACTCACCAGACAAAAGCAAAAGTCTCAATGCTTTTGTATGGTTTTTCATGTAATAGACACCATATATAATGGATTTTGTAAAACGGATTTTCGCTCACATCAGACAAAATGTCCTGTCTGATCACAGTGCATTCCCATTAAAAAACCCTTGCATGTACTGGACAGAGCAGCCTGGACATGCCCAGTAACAGAGGTACGAAATTAAGTTCAGCCCTGACACTCACCGATTCGACGAAAGTGGGGCCATATTTCCATGATTAAAAGCCTGGCTCTTTATTTTTTTCAGACTGTGCTCAGACACCTAAATGAGGCAAGCCATAATTCAGGGCTGGTGATTATTAACAAAATGTTGCTTTGTTGCCTGGACTGTAATATGATGTTACGTTTCACACATATAGTATCCCCGCATATCCCGCTTTAGATCACAGCCCTCTGCATAGTTGTGAACTCTCCCTGGAGCCTGATGTGCACCTGCTAAGTGACGGACACCGCAAGGGCTATGAATAGTCATTTTTACATTTTCACTCCTTCCTCTCCCGTCATATTGTAAAAGTTTTTGCAGTGCGCCTGCCGATTACATTTTGATCATGGATCAAATACATTTGTTAGGGGAGGTGATGGTCTAGTGGTTAAGGTGTTGGGCTTGAGACCAGAAGATCCTGGGTTCAAATCCCCGCCTGACTGGAAAATCACTAAGGGCCCTTGGGCAAGGTCTTTAATCCCCAGTTGCTCCCGGTGTGTAGTGAGCGCCTTGTATGGCAGCACCCTGACATCGGGGTGAATGTGAGGCATTATTGTAAAGCGCTTTGAGCGTCTGATGCAGATAGAAAAGCACTATATAAATGCAGTCCATTTACCATTTGTCAGAAAAGTCTACAAATATGACCAACCTTACAATACAGGGTCAGAAAAAGATGTTCAAATGACCTGCAATTCATGGAGGAAAATTGTATGTACCATATCGTTGGTTTGGAGGTTGGTGATGGCATAAAGTAGTGGAGCACGTTGAGGGACAGATTAATCCAGAAAAAGGCGCTGTTTCTGTAGCAAATTGCATAAAGATGTGACTGAGAACTTTAAAAGGGTCACGCGCATGTCAGCGTGATTGCATGGCCATGGAGTTACAGAGTTGCAGAAGCATAAATTAGGCTTTAGGATTTTAAGGTACCACTCCGCAGCTGACTTAGAAAAAAACAGAGTTTGTCTGTTTTATACATATGATAGATTTCACTTGTCCACCCGAATCCATTATATGCGGGTTTTACTGTATTTGGAACAATACTGTATCACAATATTATTCTGGGTGTTTTTTCACCTGGCACAGCATCTTACTGTGAACTTTTTACCTTCTTATTGCCAGCACAAGACTCACTTGGAATGTACTGTTTTCTCATATGCTCCTAACTTATGTAATGAGTCAAAAACATGACACGTACGCTGTTGTTAGCTCACAGATGGGGTGTGCGTCACCTTCTGGAGTGACAGATGTATTAAAAGCCACAGAAGAAGCTTTAATGTATTTAGTGTGAAATCATGTAATTTCTCCTGAAAAGCTCAAACGGATGAGAAGGTTGAATAGCCTCTGCAGTGTCTCAGTACTCAGCATGCTCAGAATTCTCCTCAATCTGTTGAATACAAAGTATAGTTTAATAAGGCCAACATTCAGTCCAAACTCCCACAGATGTCGTCATTGTCATCAACAAAAAAAGGCCTTATGTTTCGAGGAAGTGATACGGTTAACTGAAAGTTAGATTCTTCGTCTTCTTTTTTTTACTCCCCCATCTGACATCTTTGAGCCATCTGCTGGAGCCAAACTGCATAAACTGTTCCTGAATTGGACAACAGATGAATATCCTTTTACTCTTTAATCTAATAGAGTGTTCGGTTCTCCCCAGTGTTCGGTGTCTTCAGTCGATCTAAAGCTGAGCAGGCAGAAGACCAGAGCTGTAAATAGGATACCACGAGCCAGGTGCAGTAAACCTGAGACTAAAAGTTTTGTAGAAACAAAACTTTAATCCTGCATTCAGACTGACTGTTTTAAAACAGTAGATTAATGAATACACGAAGCCGACACCCTGTTTGACAGTTATCCATATATTGATGCAGATATGCTGGTAAATAGGATGTTGCTCATTAATATTTCTCTCTGCTTTGACGGTTGAGCAATAAACGGAACAGAAATCACAATTTCTTACAAGGGAATGACGTTCTCCAGCTTTGCCACCTCAGTGATTCTTACGCAGATTTTGTGGCTTTGCTGACTGATCTCAATCAAATCAAATCAAATCAAATCAATTTTATTTATATAGTGCCAAATCACAACTAACAGTTGCCCCAAGGCGCTTTATATTGTAAGGCAAAAGCCATACAATAATTACAGAAAAACCCCAACGGTCAAAACAACCCCCTATGAGCAAGCACTTGGCGACAGTGGGAAGGAAAAACTCACTTTTAACAGGAAGAAACCTCCAGCAGAACCAGGCTCGGGGAGGGTCAGTCTTATGCTGGGACTGGTTGGGGCTAAGGGGAGACAATCAGGAAAAAGACATGCTGGGGAAGAGAGCAGAGATCAATCACTAATGATTAAATGCAGAGTGGTGCATACAGAGCAAAAAGAGAAAGAAACACTCAGTGCATCATGGGATCCCCCCAGCAGTCTAAGTCTATAGCAGTATAACTAAGGGATGATTCAGGGTCACCTGATCCAGCCCTAACTATAAGCTTTAGCAAAAAGGAAAGTTTTAAGCCTAATCTTAAAAGTAGAGAGGGTGTCTGTCTCCCTGATCCGAATTGGGAGCTGGTTCCAGAGGAGAGGAGCCTGAAAGCTGAAGGCTCTGCCTCCTATTCTACTCTTACAAACCCTAGGAACTACAAGTAAGCCTGCAGTCTGAGAGCGAAGCGCTCTATTGGGGTGATATGGTACTATGATGGTCCCTAAGATAAGATGGGACCTGATTATTCAAATCCTTATAAGTAAGAAGAAGAATTTTAAATTCTATTCTAGAATTAACAGGAAGCCAATGAAGAGAAGCCAATATGGGTGAAATATGCTCTCTCCTTCTAGTCCCTGTCAGTACTCTAGCTGCAGCATTTTGCCTTAACTGAAGGCTTTTCAGGGAACTTTTAGGACAACCTGATAATAATGAATTACAATAGTCCAGCCTAGAGGAAATAAATGCATGTATAAATGCATTTATTTATTATTATTATTTATTATTATTATTAGAGATGCATAAATGCATCTCTAGTTCAATTTCCTCTTCATTTATGTCACCCTCATTATTCTAGAACAGTGCTTTCCAATCCTGGTCCTCGGGACCCTATCTTTTCCATTTGTACCTGATCTACTCAACCAGATCAGCTCAGTCACGTGTGTTCAGCCAATCAGCACCTGGTTTAGCCTGTTATCTATAGCTGGAACAGGGCTAAATGAAAATGCATGGGAATCACTTCTCCCATAGATTTTCACATGTAGACTCTTACATACTGTTCAACATTTCACATACAGCAAAACCTGGATTGTGTTTCTCTGGTGCACAACAATCTCCCTCACTCACTTTCTCTTTGTCTGTCTCCCCCAGCCGTCCTTTGTTCACAGAAGATATTTGTCATTATCTTCACTTGCTACACGTGCGTGCCGGGGTACTCCGGACACACACACACTGTCAGAAACATGCACCTGACCCCCTGTGGACAGATATTAGTTTATCACCGTTCTGTTTATCTTCAGGATGTCCCTCGTCACGGTTACCAAGCAGACTGCAGTGTGGTAAACAGACACTCCTGGCACATTCTGCTTTTGGGTCTGTGGGTGTGCACGTAGGGTTTGCTGTTGGAATTCAGAAGAGCTCTGGCACCGTTGCCCCCTCAGCCCCCGTTCGACTTGTTCCTCAGACACCGTAATCTAAATATCAACAAGCCTGCAGTTTTCCCGAGCTGCAGATTTGTCACCTCCTTCACATGTCTCTCTCCCTTCCTTGTAAACAATGCGTGTGATCACATGACTCTCCAGCATCTGCAGATGAGCTTGTTATTGTTGCGCTTCCACACGGTGATCTTTACTCCACTCGGAGCAGGACAGCGTGTGTGCAACCGTTCTAAGGGTTTGGGTCAGGCGGGACCTCAATGTTCTGCCAAAACAGAGGACTGAGTGCAGAATGTTTATGTGTGTTTGTGAGTGTGAATCATGGGTGGTAGCTCTGGCAGCATTACCTCACTGTGAGCTGAAAATGGATGTGTTTACCAGGGATTGCTTTCTCTCTCTCTCTCTCTCTCACTCTCGCTCTTTCTCTTTCGCTCCTTCGCGCTTAAAGATTCTTGTCTTATTTTTCCTCTCGCTGGCTTTTGAGGCATGTAGCCTCGATCGAAGGGAACATAATACCCCCATTAGACACACACAAGGATTTTAGGGAGTTGAGGTCTGCAAACATTAGGGAATACACAAACACACACACACACCGTGTTGCACAGCCATCCATATTACATGCATAATTCATAACCTGACTTTGATATCTGTGTCAATGTGCCTTCAGTTGCTCTGTACTCATTTATTCAACTTTTTTTTTTTTTTTTTTGCACACACTCATCCCGCAGCATATTACTTTTTGTTATCCTTTGTGTGTTTTTGTATTTTTGTCAGTGTTGTCTGTAAGTAAGTCCCTTCGGCTGCTCTCGTTTTCACTCGGGGTCGCACAGCAAATCCAGGGTGGACCTGCATGTTGATTTGGCATACGTTTTACGCCGGATGCCCTTCCTGACGCAACTCCACATTAGACGGAGGGGTGTGGATTGAAATGGGAATCTTCCGCACTGAAACCAAGCGCACTAACCACTTGGTCGCCACCCCTGCCTGAGGAAAATCTGATTTCCCATCCGGTTCTATCATTTGATTTGTGCAGAGGCAGGAACGAGGCCTTGCTGAGCGCTGAAACAAAGAGCAAACTGGAAACTGCATTTTTGAGCTCTCTCTCTTTCTCTCTTTCCCTTTGCCTTAGTTACTCCCTCCGTCATACTTTCTGCCACAGCGCCATCTTCTTTATTTTTTTCCTTCCAACAATACGTTTCCTGTCTTGATTTCCACCTCTCTCACTCCCTTTCTCTCATTCTCTCTTTCCCTCTGTGTTTACGTGTCCCCTGACTCGCTCTATCTTGCTTTCTCATCTATGTTTTTCCCGCCCCCCCCCCCCCCCCCCGTCATATGTCTCCCGCCTCCCTTCATTCGGCCCTTCCTCTCTTCCTTTGTCTTGCTGTTTTTTCTTCCTCTGACTGACAGAAAGAGATGTTGGTCCACCGCTGAGCCACGTTGTTGGCATTGTAACGGCAAGCGGGACTAATTTGTACTGGCACTCGAAGTCACGAACAACAACTGCAGTTAGGTTACGACGACTTAAATGTTGGCCTGATCTGTCCCCGATACAGAATTTACTTCTATTTAGGTGCCAAAGCGGTTTCACAATCTTTACACACGCATAAAAATAGTGATGTATAGCTGCTCCTGTCTTTCTGGTTGCTTACAGTGGAAATATTAGTTACATGGAAAGTAGCAAATATAATTGTTACAATATACAGGAAATAACCTGCATTAGGCTGCACATAGTTAGACATACAGTTTGCATTAAAGGTACCTAATTATGTACAAACAATGTGCCAATTATTTGGAGTATCGCATGAGAATGGGTTAATTTATGTTTGACATCACAGGCTTCCTTCTCAAAAGAGATTTCCTTCATGTTTTCAGTAGTCAGTTTTACAACCTAGGTTGCCCGCCTCATTCCCTGTGCAAAGAAAGATTTGTGGGGTTATAGAGGAACCACCGTGTCTGTCTGCAAAACCTATGAAGCCTCAGACTATACCAACTCCTCTTATCAGTACTGGAATGTTATTCCAATACTTATGGATTGCAAAAGTGTGTCATGATTTCATATTTGCAGTGTTGTATGAAGTACCGGAAAATCACACTTAAGTAAAAGTACAGATACCCATTAAAAAAATGACTTTGGTAGAAATTCAAGTCACTGATTGAAATGCTACTCAAGTAAAAGTCTTAAAGTATCTAGTATTTATTGTACTTAAGTTTGACAAGTACTGTACAACTAAATGTACTCAATTATTGAAAGTAAAAGTACACTAAATGTTAATAATCAAAAAGGGACAGATTTTTTTAGATTAAAGTTTGTCTAGGCTTGTAAATGACTGGTAGTATTAGTCAAAATACTGAAAATTGTGCACATCACACAAAAACACTTCAGAAACAAGGTTTCAAAACCTAAACAAGAGTAGGCGGTGTTCACAGAAAACAGTTAATTTCTATATGTATTTATTTATTTTCATTGTTACATGGTTTTATCTTTTCTGTTGTTTTGTTTCATTAGGTTCTTTTTGTCTCTCTAAAATTGTGTTGTAACATTATTAGTCTATTATTATTGACTATTATTGTCTATTATGTAGACTATTATTTTTGTTGCTATAATATATGAATAAAAATAAATTAAAAAAAATTCAATTTGACTCTTATGACAACGAACGCTGAGCCATTAATTATACAGAAAACAAATCAACACAAATGTGCTGATGCGAACAGCTTAATCAATCAATCAATCAATCAACTTTTTTCTTGTATAGCGCCAAATCACAACAAACAGTTGCCCCAAGGCGCTCCACATTGCAAGGCAAGGCCATACAATAATTATGAAACACAGTCTACGTCTAAAGCAACATAACCAAGGGATGGTCCAGGGTCACCCGATCCAGCCCTAACTATAAGCCTTAGCGAAAAGGAAAGTTTTAAGCCTAATCTTAAAAGTAGAGAGGGTATCTGTCTCCCTGATCTGAATTGGGAGCTGGTTCCACAGGAGAGGAGCCTGAAAGCTGAAGGCTCTGCCTCCCATTCTACTCTTACAAACCCTAGGAACTACAAGTAAGCCCGCAGTCTGAGAGCGAAGCGCTCTAATGGGGTAATATGGTACTACGAGGTCCCTAAGATAAGATGGGACCTGATTATTCAAAACCTTATAAGTAAGAAGAAGAATTTTAAATTCTATTCTAGCATTAACAGGAAGCCAATGAAGGGAGGCCAACACGGGTGAGATATGCTCTCTCCTGCTAGTCCCCGTCAGTACTCTAGCTGCAGCATTCTGAACCAACTGAAGGCTTTTTAGGGAACTTTTAGGACAACCTGATAATAATGAATTACAATAGTCCAGCCTAGAGGAAATAAATGCATGAATTAGTTTTTCAGCATCACTCTGAGACAAGACCTTTCTGATTTTAGAGATATTGCGTAAATGCAAAAAGGCAGTCCTACATATTTGTTTAATATGCGCTTTGAATGACATATCCTGATCAAAAATAACTCCAAGATTTCTCACAGTATTACTAGAGATCAGGGAAATGCCATCCAGAGTAACGATCTGGTTAGACACCATGCTTCTAAGATTTGTGGGGCCAAGTACAATAACTTCAGTTTTATCTGAGTTTAAAAGCAGGAAATTAGAGGTCATCCATGTCTTTATGTCTGTAAGACAATCCTGCAGTTTAGCTAATTGGTGCGTATCCTCTGGCTTCATGGATAGATAAGCTGGGTATCATCTGCGTAACAATGAAAATTTAAGCAATACCGTCTAATAATACTGCCCAAGGGAAGCATGTATAAAGTGAATAAAATTGGTCCTAGCACAGAACCTTGTGGAACTCCATAATTAACTTTAGTCTGTGAAGAAGATTCCCCATTTACATGAACAAACTGTAATCTATTAGACAAATATGATTCAAACCACCGCAGCGCAATGCCTTTAATACCTATGACATGCTCTAATCTCTGTAATAAAATTTTATGGTCAACAGTATCAAAAGCAGCACTGAGGTCCAACAGAACAAGCACAGAGATAAGTCCACTGTCCGAAGCCATAAGAAGATCATTTGTAACCTTCACTAATGCTGTTTCTGTACTATGATGAATTCTAAAACCTGACTGAAACTCTTCAAATAGACCATTCCTCTGCAGGTGATCAGTTAGCTGTTTTACAACTACCCTCTCAAGAATCTTTGAGAGAAAAGGAAGGTTGGAGATTGGCCTATAATTAGCTAAGATAGCTGGGTCAAGTGATGGCTTTTTAAGTAATGGTTTAATTACTGCCACCTTAATGCTAACTTAACATTGAAAACGCCATAGACATGCTAACGCATTAGCATCGGTCCCATTTTTAAGTTTGTAAATACATCTATCAACTGTTTCAGAAGACCATAACAGGTCGGTTTAACATAAAAATATTAAATATTACTCACAGACATATGCTCTTCAGGGTTTTAGCGGGGAAAAATTAGGATAAAGTGAAATATAGCAATCAATCCACGAATCATAGATCGAAGCACTGCTTCGACCTGCGAATCACTGCTTCAATTGGTTCAAGGTTCAAAGCAAAGCTGCGCTGCAGAAAAGTTGATTAGACCTGCGCCAGGTCTTTAATCAATGTAGAGAAATGTTCATTTTTGTGATAAACAAGTGCGCAAGTGTGCAACTGTAAAAAAAGCCTACCGGACATGCCTCATGACAAATCAGCCTGACTTCGTTGCAGTCACTAGTAATCAGTGGTGTCTCTGGGTGAAAACACAACTTTTTTTGTGTGTGTGTGTGGGTTTTTTTTTTTTGTAACGAGTAATGGCATGGCGCATAGAAAATGTATTGGAGTAGAAGTATGCAATTAAGGTCGGAAATGTAGTGAAGTAAAAGTGAAAGTAAGCTGAATTAAAAAAAAACTCAAGTAAAGTACAAAGTCTCCCAAAACGTACTTAAGTACAGTAGTGAAGTATTTTTACTTCGTTACTATACAACACTGCATGTTTGGCATCACAACACCAAAATCTGCATTTAGCCATAAGGGAAATGGCTGCATGGCCTACTTTTGTTTCACACAGTTAATTGGTTAGGAATCAATAAATAATTGGACCGATAAGCAGGCTCCATAATGGCATCGATATAGATTCAAATCTTATCAATTCCCATCTGTAGTTGTAGGCTGTGATGGTATTTATTGCTGATTGTGCACAGACCTACTATGTTCATGGACAATACTAGACCAAAACATGGCCAGAGCACACCCACTTGCAGAAATGTACGTGTTATCAGTCTGTCCATGAGCCTTGTAATTGCAGCTCTATCTTAACCAGTTTGTAGATTTCAAGAGGGCACTGCAGTCTCGTTTGAACCTTGCGGGATTTGACCACTTATCAGCTGCAATCGCCGAAGCAATCACGAAAAGTGTTTTTTTTTTTTTTTTTTTGGGTTCCCAGTGGTGAAGGGAAGGCGAAGCGAGTAGGAGACATGTTGGTAAGTGTTAGCTTACACAGCTAACCAGAGTAGCTACGTTCTCTCGCCTGCATAACTGCCTCGACATGTTTGTGCACCAGGTCATAAACAAACCGCAACACGTGTCCACTTACCCACTGCATCGTCATCTTTTCTTTGCATTTTTCACTTTCTTTGCGTGTAATTTGCCCAAAAATCCATTAAAAAATGCTGTGGTTCTTCCCCCCCAGAAGTAGAGAAATTACATCATATGCGTCATATTTTACCCCTTTAGCACCAGCCCTCAAATGAGACTGCGCTGCCCAATTAAACATCACACAATGGTGGGACACCATTTAAAGATGTGCACAAAGAAAAATAATTATGATTGAACATCTTCCATTGGAGATACCTGGACATTTGTTGCTGTTTTAAAAATGGAACAACAGTTGACCAGCTTGTTCAGGTTTTTGTCACAAAAAAAATAAAAAATCTACCATCAACATGTAACACAGGCAAGCAGCTAGTATGGCAAAGACAGTTGTGTAGTAATTGTTTACCTCTTCAGTGCAGCTGTAAAGAAAAGCACACAGTTGACCTAGATGCTAAGTGACAATTCATCAGTTCATTGCCTCGCCTACAGCTGAACTGAATATGTGAACTATGTATGGACACAGGTGGCAGCTTCTTTGTTTTGTTTTTGTATTCAAAATGGTTTAAAAATTATTCAGTCACATTAAAAATGCTAATGTCCTGCACAACAGCATTGGTTGATGTTTACTTTGTTGGAAAGTCATGATGTCTGCACTAAAACATTGTGATGAATGATGAAACCTGTGTGGTTGTTAATTAAAAGGCCTGAAGGTACATACATGTTAGATGCAGTTACCTGAATTATCTTTTGTGTGTGTGTGCGAGACAGAGCTTTTTTATGCTCCCTATTATCTCAGTCTTCAGAGCTTTTTTGGACACGCACAGCTTGTTTTGTACAAAGTGTAGTCAGTGAAGAGGCTCCTCCTGTGAATTGAGGGGCTCAGGCTGCATAGGTGTGTGTGTGTGTGTGTGTGTGTGCTTTGATTACAGTCAAGGTGTTTATGATCACACACAGCAATGATAAATGGGTGCCTGTGTGTTTAGGTCCATATGGTCTTATTGACAGACTGTAGTAAAGTGCGTGTGTTTACGTGTGTTGAGGGCAGGTGGTTCGGAAACAATGATCCGACTGATGCGTGCTGTACTCGCAGTCCCTATTTTCACAGCTACACTTTCAGCTCAACATTTTAACGGCTGCGGTTTACAGGACAAACGATATCAAAGCTTTTTACATGAAACCCCACATGGAATCCCAAAGAACTTTGTGGGCCTGCTGGCACAGAATATTCAGTCGTTGTAAATGTAGGCATGGCAATTGTTAAAATTATATCAATATTGATGCCATTATTGATAGTGTTTATTGGTCTGATTCTTTAGGGCCCCTTCACACATAGTACAAATAAGTACAACTCAGGATGAATCATGGCGGAACAGTTCTAATGAATGAACCATGAAAACAATGACCCGATGGGCAGGCGTGAACAAGGCCGCTGCAACGGTTTTGTCTTGTGGACGGGCTTCTCAGGACAGACACTGCGTCATGTGGAACAGAGCTCATGTGTGTGACATGACATTTAGATCACCCGCTGCGTGTTATGATCTGATGGTCCGTTTCACCTGGGACAGCCTGTCAACGTGTGCGGCGTGTACTCGCTCACTAAAGCCCATTGCAACAGTGATATATGTTTTTATGTATGTCCACATGATGACAGCAAGCAGACACATGCACGTCACAGTGGACAGTTGTTAGTTCATGTCCATCCAAATACGGTACGTGTTCCCCAGTCGTGATGTCCAGAACCACAGATCTCCACAGCTGCTCCAGTGGGCGGACACACCCCCTGTCAGTTCAGCGCATACACCAACGTGTCACTGTGTCTGTTTGCAAAGCCACACTTGTGGGGCACTTAGACAAATTTCACATCCAGATTGACAGTGATCGTCTGCAGACTGTTGTCGTGTTTACAGTGCGAATGGTCACAGATTTTCTAAGTGCCATGCAAGCGGTGTTAGATGTTCGTGTGTGTCAGCTGGAATTTGGCCGACACCTGTCCCGAGAGGGTTTGATGGGCTCTCACACTGCACACTCTGTCTTTCAGCCACTGGTGTGCACAAATAGTTGTAGCAACAGGTGTACGAGGCATTAGAGGCAGCTACGATTTTATACGATTCCTGCTTCATGCAATTCTTGATTACTTAATTACTGGATGCAAAGTTTTTCATGATGCCACATCATGACCTGTTTGATTTTGCAACACAGAAGTTTCAGAATAACATGTTGGTATTGATATGAGGAATTGATGATGTTTCAGGCATCTGATTACGATGGCTTGAAAATACTGGAACCGGTTCTCTTGTCCCACCCTGGCTAACATGCATGTGAGCCATCATCGATGTCTGACAACAAAACTTGAGGGAGAGAATCAGCTTACCCCCGCCACTCTCAAAGACTGCCTTGTAATGCACAGGAGATTTTATTTGGGCTGCCAGTATAGTTTTTAAGCTTTATATTTGGAGTACACCTTTGAACCTTTTTTTGGCGGCGTGGGGGCTCTCCATTGTCACATTCCAAAAAGAATACATGAATCCATGGACATATTCCTCATCCTGGATCAACATCTTATTTGGCTATCTGAACTGCTCAGCCCCATCACATCCACATACTGTTACAAGTGCACAGTGGGGTTTTCTGTCCAAGCAAAAGTAAAGACAAAACTCAGAAATGGACTTGAAAGCTGCACCTGATATGGGCTCTCCTCCTGAACTCTTGAGTGGAATGTAGTATTAACTGCTGACAGCTCATGTCTCAACTATTTAATGGATTTTAAAGTGTCACACAAGGAATGTAGATTGCAATAGTGAAGTCTTTTTTTTTTTTTCTGCTTGAGAAGAGACTCTCAAATCACCAGCCTGCTCATTAGCCAAAGGTCAAACCAGGTTGGGTCAGGGGAGCAGGTGCAGGTGCCGTGCACCGCTATTTCCACTATACTACAGCACCGGTTAGTCGACAACTGGCACCAAATCCTGGCCTCAGCTCAGCTCTTGTGGCACATTAGACTGTTTTGTGGTTTAGACATATACAGCAGTAAGCAGACACGGAGTGCTGCAGAAGTATTATTGCTAATTACAGCTAGTGCAGTTGTCATTTTTTGCACCCACGCATGGTACTTGTGCACGTGTGCAACTATGGGCAAGTTGATCTTTAAATGAGGTGTATAGGGAGCAGTGCTGGTGCTTTATTTTTGTGAAGCAGTAGAAAGCGATTTGATCCCTAGAACACCAAAAACCTGGTGCACAGTCAGATGCAGAGTGTTTCTGCTGTGACACTGCAGAATATTCAGACATAGTGGATTTATGCATGGGTACACTGTGCTTGTTTGTATAGGACTGTGCATTAGTGCTCATGTTCCTCTTATTCACTCAAACTAAATGAAACAGAACTGAAAACAAAAATTAAACTGAAAGTAACGCCCAGTGTGCAAAAAAAAAAAAAAAAAATAGCATACTTTTGTAACTCTGGTTTGTACCATATTTTTGTGCTTGTTTTCCTCCTTTCTGGGTTCCCTATGGGTAGCACCAACACAGAACTGCTCTGTGTCTGATGGGATATGGAGGAGAAAAGCACATGGAGACAGAAAGATGTACTGTCACAGGAAGGAGACAAAGACAGCATGATGTGACGGAGGCCAGCAGGAGTCACTGTGCAACAGCAGATAAAGGATACTCTGGCCTGTCAGCGTAGAGCCTGGATTTTAGCCGACTGAACAGAGCGTCCGCCCGCCATACCAGAGATCGCGAGTTTGTATCCCAGGGTAGCGAAGGGGAGGAGTCAGAAACACAACGCAGATGAGAGTACAGCCGCTACGCTTCGATGCTTTCCTTGCCTGCTATCGTCTATAAATAGTAATGCCCCTTAAAATGAATGAGTCTGATTGGTGTAATTCATGTTGAGCCCAAATCACACCCATGATTGCTGTGTAAATAGAAAAGTGCTGCTGGACATTCCCTAAATGTACGTTTGACCGTGCACGATAGATAGTCAAGATAAGGCTCAGGGTGCTCAGTCATGTTTTATCCTGGCACTCCTTTTAAACAGTTTAGGATGTTCACTAATTCACTTAGGCACCCAGAGTGAAAAGGTAGAATCTCTGGATCTACTGAAAGACCTCTGCAACAGCACAAGTAAATCACACTAAACCAGAGAGAGCCGTGACAAAAACACAATAGATAGAATCTGGTCCACTGATGTTTGCTTTTCCAGCTGCACGCGGTCTCCTTCACTCCATTTCTGACACTGAGCTCAGACATCCCAAGTCCTTTAATAACTTCCTGTTGTTTACATTATCGCTGCATTGTTTAGAGGGTCTATTAGTTTGTGAGGAGAGACCAGATGAGGGATGTTGCGTAGAAAGATACAGTTAAAATGATGATGGTGTGGTGAGACATAAGGAATGAGGTGATAGAAAGAGAGAATATTTACCAGACAGATGTTCTGAAGGGGTTTTTACTTTCAAAGCTGCCATTGTCTGGATCAGCGAGTGACCCACTTAGTGTCTGCGCTGCTTCTCTCGCTCTGTACCTCGCTCACATTTCTGTACAAGAACATTCACCAGCAAATGCGTATGCAGGTATACTTCTATACATGCAGATACGCACCAACTTGTGTGTGTGATATTATATGTATTTTATCTGCTTATTTTGGCTGCAGCAACATCAGTGCAGGAAAACCTGTCACTGTTTATGTGCCAGGCTGGGATTCCTATGATTTGCTTGTATTCCCTCCACTCTTTCATCAATCAGCCCCATCGTGAAGTAAGCAGTAGTAAGTGGAATATGTGTTCAGGTTATGATGTCTGCGGTTTTATTTTGGTAAAACTGAGCAACTATTTAAATTGTGTTTGTGGCTTGACCTAGAGGCTACGTCCACTACACGATCGGAATACCCTGGTTGCCGACTTGCAAGCAGTCAACAGGTCCGTCCAAAGACTCAAAAGTTACCATCCTGCCACAGCCAGGTGAAAAGTGTGCAGTTCCTTTGCTTCTTGCATTTGATTGGTAGGGCTCCCTGCATGGCATAGCGCCAAGTTGTTACAATCTCAGCACTATCATGACGATTTTCAAGTTTCGGGTGTTCGCTCTCTGTTTTCTCTGATAATTTTGCTTAAATTTATTGAAATTCATTGGTTTGAACCCGCGCGGAGTGATTTCTATTGCCTTGCTTTCCTTGTGTAGTCTCATAAAGCAGACACTGAGTGCAAGACTCGCGTGTCTGTCACTCAAAAATTAAAGAGCTGTTATTGGTGGAATATCTGGTGTCACGCAAAGGTTTAAGAACATCATTTCCATGGGAAAGTTCACAAACACTTTCAGCAGACCCTCTGGGGCATGAATTATGACGACGTGCAAGCGATACACAAAACCTGCAGATTGGAGGACTATTTTTTTATTTTTTGTGCGCTCTCTGTTGGTACCTACTGTCCATGAAACTGAAAACCGCTGGAACATCCGGGGTGCTGCTTTGGTGCCATTGATAGCTGTAACTGCTGCTTATACCATGTTTGTTCAAGATTGACAAAGATGGATCAAGAAGTTACTGTGATGCTTCAAACGCGCCCGATTTGCTATTCAGGATGAACGGGAAGGAGGCGCTCTGTGAAATCTGGGTATAAGTATCTGTCAGTGTTTCTGTTTCAGCCTAATGATTTTGGTATCAAATGCCCCTGAATCAGTACAGCTGCAATAGTCTGTGGCCAAGGTCATGTTAAATTTAAAGTTTTAGAATGTAAAAAAATTAAAAAGTGCCAAAGGGCTTTTTTAAAACCACAGTTCTCTGTGTGTTTGCTTAGTTTGTAGTTACATCTAAGTGGAAGTCTAGTTTCTTATATTTACATGCGTTTCCATTTGCATAGAAGATCCTATTTCCAATTTTGTTCACTCAGCGTGTGTGTGTGTGTGTGTGTGTGTGTGTGTGTGTGTTGGTGTGTGTGTGTGTGTGTGTGTGTGTGTGTGTGTGTGTGTGTGTGTGTGTGTGTGTGTGTGTGTGTGTGTGTGTGTGTGCGCTCTCGCCTCAGTCTGGGGTGGCTGTGGGCGGATAACTCAACTGAAGGGCGGCGGAGAACTAGACTGTTTTGTTTTTCTTTAAATTTTTTTTCCCCAGGTGTTTCTTTGATAATGGCTGGTTGGTTTGCTGCTGAAAGAGAGAGAAGGAGATAGTGATACTGCGGGTGGGGGGATAAAGTACAGCAATAACGCTTTAATCAGATTGTAAACACGAAAACAGTATTTGAGAGGCGGGGCTGCATTTGTCCGTGGCAAGGATCTTATTTCTCCACTTAGAAACAAGAATAGGTTCCCATCTGCTGCTGATTTGATAGAGACCCAAAGCAAAGCAAGCAGTGCAATAGTTGAGAGTAGTGAGTGTAACACAAACACAGAAGATGTTTGGATCTTTGTCCAGTTGTATATGGCTAGGTCTGAAACGATTAGTCGAGTAATTCGAATAATTCAATTACAAAAAATGTTTCGAGGCCAAATTCTGTGCCTCGGAGCTTCATTTATGTTGTAGTACATATGCCAGGCCTGTGTGTGGCGTTGTAATGTCCCAGAAAAACGAACAGAAGGAAGAAGTAGCGCAAGCGCTAATCAATTAGCACAAAGCTACAGCTGTCCAACGTGACAAACAGAGTGAAATAAAGCCTTTTAGGAAAAAGACGGTCCCTCCGCTGATCATTGAAATAGTTTACTATGCATTTAAAGCAAAGCAGTGTTGTTTGTTTTAAAAAAAAACAAAGAAAAAACAGTTTCGTCCGCTGGCCGGTCTACGCGCGGCGACCGGCTGCTGTCTCTCTCTGCCCGGTGTGAGCGACTCAGCACTGCCCTCACACAGCTCCGTCCCAGCCACGGTCTCTGGAAGAAGTCCGCACTTTCTTATGTGTGACTTGCAATGAGTGTTTCGCTTTTTAATTTTCGCTTTTTTGGGCAACACACAATGCTTCACAAACACGGGAACTCAAATAAAATAATATAATAACATAAACCAGTGACTGCGAGGCTGCATGTTCAGCCTCCAGCTGAAAATTAAATGCATTGGCTGAATCGCAGAGAGAGTGTTAAAAAGAAATTCATGGCAGGGACCGGAGTCCACCACCTAATAAATAAATAAATGAATAAAAATGGTTAAATTGACAAGTTGGGGAAAACGAAAACAGAAAGCCACATTCCCTGTCATTTCAGCAAAATGTCAAGACTTTGACAGAAGCTTCTGACACCAGGAAAGATCCAAAAAGATGTGAAAAAATAAATAATTACCCAGAAAAAACGAAGGGATACACTAAATTGACAGTCTCCATGATGACGCAGGTGGCATTGTGCCATTACTTAGGGAGAGCCCTGGACTGTTAATGTTTTAAAACGCAATAAGTACTTTTATCCGATTACCGATTAATCGATAGATAGAAGCTCGTTACTAAAATAATCAAATCAGATCAATTTTATTTATTATAGCGCCAAATCACAACAAACAGTTGCTCCAGGCGCTTATATTGTAAGGCAAGGCCATAATAATTACAGAAACACCCCAACGGTCAAAATGGACTCCCTGTGAGCAAGCACTTGGCGACAGGGGAAGGAAAAACTCCCTTTTTAACCAGGAAGAAAACCTCCAGCAGAACCAGGCTCAGGGAGGGCAGTCTTCTGCTGGGACTGGTTGGGGCTGAGGGAGAGAACCAGGAAAAAGACATGCTGTGGAGGGGAGCAGAGATCAATCACTAATGATTAAATGCAGAGTGGTGCATACAGAGCAAAAGAGAAAGAAACACTCAGTGCACCATGGGAACCCCCAGCGAGTCTAAGTCTATAGCAGCATACCTAAGGGATGATTCAGGGTCACCTGATCCAGCCTAACTATAAGCTTTAGCAAAAAGGAAAGCTTTTAAGGCTAATCTTAAAAGTAGAGAGGGTGTCTGTCTCCATGATCCAAACTTGGGAGCTGGGTTCCAGAGGAGAGGAGCCTGAAAGCTGAAGGCTCTGCCTCCCATTCTACTCTAAAAACCCTAGGAACTACAAGAAGCCTTGCAGTCTGAGAGCGAGCGCTCTATTGGGGTGATATGGTACTCATGAGTCCCCTAAGATAAGAGGGGCCTGCTTATTCAAACCTTATAAGTAAGAAGAAGAATTTTTAAATCGATTCTAGAATTACCAGGAAGCCAATGAAGAGAGGCCAGTATGCGTGAAATATGCTCTCTCTTCTAGTCTCCGTCAGACTTCTAGCTGCAGCATTTGAATTAACTGAAGGCTTTTCAGGGAACGTTTAGGACAACCTGATAATATGAATTTACAAAGTCCAGCCTAGAGGAATAAATGCATGAATTAGTTTTTCAGCATCACTCTGAGACAAGGACCTTTCTAATTTTAGAGATATTGCGCAATGCAAAAAAGCAAGTCCTACATATTTGTTTTAATATGCGCATTGAATGACATATCCTGATCAAAAATGACTCCAAGATTTCTCACAGTATTACTAGAGGTCAGGATAATGCCATCCAGAGTAAGGATCTGGTTAGACACCATGTTTCTAAGATTTGTGGGGCCAAGTAACATAACCTTCAATTTATCTGCTGTTTAAAAGCAGGAAATAGAGGTCGTCCATGTCTTTATGTCTGTAAGACAATCCTGCAGTTTAGCTAATTGGTGTGTGTCCTCTGGCTTCATGGATAGATAAAGCTGGGTATCATCTGCGTAACAATGAAAATTTAAGCAATGCTGTCTAATAATACTGCCTAAGGGAAGCATGTATAAAGTGAATAAAATTGGTCCTAGCACAGAACCTTGTGGAACTCCATAATTAACCTTAGTCTGTGAAGAAGATTCCCCATTTACATGAACAAATTGTAATCTATTAGATAAATATGATTCAAACCACCGCAGCGCAGTGCCTTTAATACCTATGACATGCAGTAATCTCTGTAATAAAATTTTATGGTCAACAGTATCAAAAGCAGCACTGAGGTCTAATAGAACAAGCACAGAGATGAGTCCACTGTCTGAGGCCATAAGAAGGTCATTTGTAACCTTCACTAATGCTGTTTCTGTACTATGATGAATTCTAAACCCTGACTGAAACTCTTCAAATAGACCATTCCTCTGCAGATGATCAGTTAGCTATATATGGCACACCTTCTTTTGCTCCCACCGAGAGGACGTGCAGTAAGATCCTATGTGATAGAGGGTATTTGGTGCTGAGGGAGTGTCTCTTCTCACCTTCACCCACAGACACATCTCTTTGAAGAAGCAACTAAAATGTGATTCATCTTAATTTTCTGCGAGCAAATGGCAACAATTAGAGCCTGATAAGGCTCTAAGCAATAATATTGTTGAGTCGTAATGACTTGATCGTCTCCCCTGAACTGAGCATGAGCAGCCGTTGTCAATAAGTTGTTCTCTCTGTAGTGCGTTGTATGAGATGGTGTGATGGCTTTTAAAAACAAGAGGGGTGAAACAGGTGGGTTGTTCCAGAAACAGATCAGTCATAGGCAAATATGGCAGTTTGAACTTTAGAAAGACAAAAATTTGTTGTCATCTTATTTGGCATTACATGTACGGACCCTGTAGACCCGTGTGTCACCCTAGTTCATTTCTACAACCCCAATTCCAATGAAGTTGGGATGTTGTGTATTGGGGGTATAATTGGGGTTGTAAGTAAAAAGAAAGTCCTGTATAGGCCTTGAGGTCCGTTGAGTCCAGTGCTTATTCCCTGATTCTGTAGTGTGAAATGGATGAGATTCTGCAACACCCCCTGCATGGAGTGGTGAGATTGACAAAGTTTTGCAGTTTGTAAAGAATGAAGAACAGATAAGTTCTCCCATTCTGCCCTTAATCTTTACAATTACTGTTGAGTCTTTTTTATTTATTTATTTATTTTTGAAGATTATCCAAGATTATCAGTGCAAATTGATAGTAAACACAGAAGTGTGATTATTTTTCCTATTAGCAGCAGCTGTATCTTTCAAACCTGCCTGTGTTTTTGGTTACCTGTGAATTTAATGTTAAATTCCAGCAAGAATGATTGGAATCATTCATCATAGTTCTGAGTGTGGTACTGTGTGTACCCATACCAGGTTCCTACATGCCTACTTTTCATTGTGTTCATGTTTCTCACAAATGGGGAAGTAGATTTATTTATTGTGAAATCAGTTTTGTCTGCAGTAGATAATTTTCTCTGCTGGTTTGGGTTCTGCTCCGCCGATTCTGGCACTTCACTGTTTGCAACATAAAACTGCCTCCTTTGGCTCTCTCTTATGTGATGTGTTCACAAAGTATCAGCTTTGAGTAACACTGGCTGGACATTTATAAGGAATGGGGAGGATGTTTCAGCAGTGCAGGAACACTCATCTGGGCCACGGTTCTCCATAAAGATCAAGTTGCAGTGAATAAAAAGGTTTGGCTCTGCAGCTCTTAAAGAGCGAAGGGGTGGAAGCCACCAGCACGTAGCGGCTGCCAGGCCATTGCACATTGGTATGGCTAGCTGTTTCATTTTAGGATTGTGCATGTGGCTTATAAACACATGTGTAATTCAGAAACATTAGAACCGCACACATGGTTG
Source organism: Thalassophryne amazonica (assembly GCF_902500255.1). NCBI lineage: Eukaryota > Metazoa > Chordata > Actinopteri > Batrachoidiformes > Batrachoididae > Thalassophryne > Thalassophryne amazonica. Next base: position 44,263,444 of record NC_047122.1, read on the forward strand.
TGTGTATGTGCCTGTTGCAGTGTAGCACATCAAAGGTGTTCAGTATGATTTTTATAGAGTATATACCAAAGCAGTAATTTATTCCTTATTTTTTTCTTTTGTGATAAGCAGTAGCTGAAGATAATATTCTTGATGAATTCCAACCTGGGTTCTGTCACTTGCACTCCACGGAAACTGCCTTCTCACAGTTTCAAATGATATTTTAATGCGCAGAGATGCAGGTGAATATTCTGTACTTGTCCCTTTGGAGCTCTCTGCAGCTTTTGACACACTTTGGTGGGCATTTTCTGGGTCTGCCCTGGGACTGATTTTTATCAGACCTTTCTAACAAGACTTTCGTTGTTGCTACTGACAAATTTACGTCCTCTTCTGCCATGCTATCCTGTGGTGTGCCTCAAGGCTCTATTCTGGGACCTGTATTATTTGTAATATATTTGCTCCCACTTGGTCATGAGCTCTTTTAAAGATGTCTCATACCACTGTTATGCAGATGACATCCAGCTCTATATTTCATTTACTCCTCAAATGGTTAGGTATTTGCTCTTGGTATCTGTGTTGAGGTTATTTGAGGCTGGATGGCAGCTAACTAGTTGTCCCTTAATACAACAAAAACCAAGGTCCTTGTTTGTGCCCCTGATGAGTTTGTCCCCACTGTGGTTAGGAACCGTGGCTCTCTGGCCCCTTTTGCTCGCTCAGCAGTCAGGAATGTAGGTGTTACGTTTGATCATTCCCTCAATTTTGAGGCATATGTTGCCTGCCTGGTTTCTTCCATTTGCGCAATATTTCCCATCTGAGCAGCATTGTGTCTAGAGCTGAGTTGGAGATGATTATTCACACGTTTGTCTCCTCATGACTTGGCTATGGTAACTCGCTGTTTTATAGCTTTAGCAAGTCCTCTCTGAACCGCTTCCAAATATCCAGAACACGACTGCAAGGCTTGTTACGAGGTCATCAAAGAGGTCACATGTAACACCAATTCTTTCTACTTTGTACTAGCTCCTGATCCATTTCAGACTACAATTTAAAATTCTGGTGCTGACTTTTAGAGCTCTGCACGGTCAAATGCCATCTTATCTCATTGAACTTTTACACCCGTATGACACAAGCAGGTCTCTGAGGTCTTTGGACCTGGGTTTGTTGGTTGTTCCTAGGCCAAGGCTGAAGACCAGTGCGTTGAAGGTGGTGGCACCAAAAATGTAGATTGTATTGCCTTTGCTCCATAGACAATGTTGAATTATTTAAAGTGAAGCTCAAGACCCATTTGTATAGACTGGCTTTTACCTAGTTTTATCTAGTTTTATGTTTCTGCTGTTTTTAGTTTTTGCATTCTTTTGCTAACTGTTCTACGCACGGGTAACAGAGAAGAATTTTAGCCATGTCAGTGTGTATTTCATGTCACTTTAGTTAAGGTGTAGTAAGTTGCATTGCATTGTGTGTATGTTGTCATCATTAATTTTCATAGAGCAATTTGTGACATTCATGAGACTCAAGTGAATGATGATAAAAAGGTGATAGCATGTCGTATCACTGCATGCCGTACACATGGGTACATTTTAATTGAAAAAACGTACACCTTAACTCTGGATTCTAATTAAAGTCCACCCTCACCAACCACTGCTATGTAGACTACGTAGTAAGTAAAGTGTGAGTACCAGGTGACCTGCGAAAATAAGGGCTCCAGTGAGCGGGTCTTGATCTAATATATAAGGGTGTGTGTGTGTGTGTGTGTGTGTGTGTGTGTGTGTGTGTGTGTGTGTGTGTGTGTGTGTGTGTGTGTGTGTGCTTTCAACCTAAGGGACCCAGTGACCGCCCCCTTGGTGCCCCCCAGTCACCATAGTAAGTTTGGTGTCGATTGCTTAATTACTGTGGCTGTGCATAACGAACACCTGTGAACACACACGGACACGCACACACGGTCAGCTTTATATATTAGATGTGAAGCACTTTGTGATTTTTATGTGGAACGCTGCTGTAAATCTGGCCCTGCACCCATAAAAGTGGTTCTTTCTTATAAGCCATGACGTTTAACTGCATATCAAATCTTCCTGCACCTGCTCACTCCACCTGTCAAAACCTCACATGCACCCTGATGATAGGCAGCTGTGAAGTACAATATATGTGTGGGTTATCTTTTCTGAAATGGGCCAGAGTTGGAAAACAAGTGTGCTTCACAAGAAATCAAATAGGCGGTATGATACCTAAAAATGCCCCTTTGTATGTTTCCCTGTTACTAGAGAGGCACTATTTTAGGATCTTTATTGTTGAACACAGACTGTATGCACATGCAAACTCCTCTATTTGTCCCTTCGTCTATACATCTGGCAATCAAAAGCACTGCCGCATGCATTTTTGGGTCGTGCAGTGTGGACTGTTCTTCTGTGGTTTTGATGCTGTGTGGGAAGTGTGAGATCAGAGCGGCGCATTTGCAGAAGAATTTTTTTGATTTATGCCCACTTATTGAGGAGGAAATGAGTGTCATAGTCCAGTGGCTGTAATAAACAAGTAGATCTGAGAGTTAGTCCAGCAGGAGTGAAGGGAGGAAAAGGAGAGAGGAAGGAGCTCAGACAGAGGAGCGTAGGAGGAAGGGGAGTGCCAGGCAGAGCTGGCCGCTGTTCCAGGGGAATTCCTATAATCCACCACACCTTTCAGCTGGCTTCATTAAAAGTGACTGATAGTTTTTGGGTGACATAAAGCAAAGCCTGCCTGCTTGTGTGTGTGTGTGTGCACGCGCGCATAACTGACCTTGGCCCATTTAGTCTAAAGGAGTTTGGAAAGAGGAGTTAGTTTAAAAGACAGTACATTTTGTGCGACAGATTTCATGCCAGACAACATTTGTGTTTTAGTTGAAGCTTGTCAACAATCTGAGCTCTGATGACTGAACTCTGGGCCATATTTCCTCATTAGCTTTTACTGGAGGTATGTTTGTCTGTCGACAGCTAAATGGTCCATAATTAAGGAGTTTAAAAAGGTTTGGACCACTGCAACATCAATTCAGGAAAACCATTGTCGCCGTTTGCGTGTCAGGCTGGGAAAGTCTATCTGGAGCAACATGGGCATCTGCTTTCCTTTTCCCGTTGCTGAGCTTGTCAGCACCGAGGGATGCTTCATAGAATGGTACTAAAAGTTAAAGTTTGTCTCATACTAGGGCAGGGCAATATGGCAAAAACAATATTACCAGGATAAGAGGTGTTTTCTGTTTGTCTTTGACAGTGACTTCACACAACAGATCCAAATCGGTATCAGAGCAATTAATACCCAGGTGGCATGCCTTGTGCCCTGCCCCATGAAAAAGGCACATTGCTGAGGAACGAATGAAAACTGTCCGGTGTGAAACAGAACACGATTCTCATTTCTTGCCCACAACAGACAAGAGTCCCAGTTAGCGACTTTAATCAGCAGAAAAGTGAGTCGTGATTAATATCTTAAAGTGGCTTTGATGGAGGTTGATGAATAAATTGTCAAAAACATCGCGAGATGACGCCACAGTATAACGGCGCAGCGCCGTTATTCCATTCTCTGGAGAGAACCCTGAGTACCCTTGGTTAAATGACATTCTTTTTTTTGCAGCTGTTTCCACCTCTGTAGAGGATGGTGCGAGTTCACTTTAACAGTTTCTGTCATGCCTCTTTCCGGTTCCTCCGCCAACTCCCCGCTCTCTATTTTTTGTGTTTTTGTTTGTTCCCTTTTCAGACCTTTCTTAACCACCAGTAGATAAAATGACACTTTGCTGTAATCGATGTTTATACGCTTTATTGTGCAAGCTAAAACCTGCAGACATGGTTCTCCCATTTATTTCTGTTGTGAAACAGAATGTTAGATTTGTCCATATCTAGATAAATTACCAAAGCTTACCATCGTTGGAGATGTAATTTTTTTTTGGGGGGGGGGGGGTCACCCATCCCCATTTCATACCCGAAATTCCCAATTTGTTTGCTGGGGTCCATTTTTAAAAAAATATACACTAGTTTATTTCATACTGTTCTAATTATTTGGTATTTCATGCAAAAGTTGTATATTATCATAGAAAACAATTCTGCAAATGATATAAAAATTTCTTTCAAATGCCTATAATTTGTACTGTATATTGCGTAAAGCCTAAATATACAATTCAGAGGAGTATAGTTCAAGTGTGGTGCTTTTTTACAACCCGGTTTAATTATGGGGGATATAATGATCAGCATGTCCATCCGTCTGTCCATCGATTTTTGCTTGTTAGCGCGATATCTCAAGAACCAGTTGGCCAGTTTCATTTATATTTAACAGGTTAACATATTTTAGGGTGTACTTGGGTGATCCCACACACCAGTCAGTTACATTGACCTTGGGGTCAATTTCAAGGTCAATGTGAGATATTCAGTGTAATGTCATTGCCACTCTTGTTCATGCGATATCTCAAGAACCACTTGATCAATTTCATTCATATTTAGCATAAGCGTGTACTTGGTTGATCCCCTGACACTTGTACTATTACTGATTTGTGGGGACCGGGAGGATATGTCATCTCCTGATGACTCCTGTTTTTTTTCAGTCCGAGATGGAAAACCTGAACATGACCTGCTCCAGACCCTGGAAAGTTTCAGCGCAAATTATCCCAGTGATCTCTCCATGTTACAAGAGAGCCACATTCATGTTCTTGAAAATCCCGACTTCAGGTTTAACATAGCTCATTAACCCACTAATGTCATTTTGTAGTAAACCATCCTGCTATGTTGCCAGATAAGATGGCAGACAAACAGAAGGGCAAATGTTTCCCATGAGCTGCGGCAGAGAAAATATACGTTTTATAGATAATTCAGTGGTGTCCAAAAAAGAAAAAACCCATTAAGCTGTAAATTAACCCCCGCCCCCCAACAAAAGGACTTCTTTATGTACCTTTTCTGTTCAGAACATGTAGATGTGGTAAAAGCACTGTATTTAATAGAGTCTCATTTAGAAAATCTCTACCTGTCAAACTTAAATGGCCACAGTCATTTGAACCATGTTATGGTCTTTCTTGATTGAAATCGGACACCGTTGCCCCCCCGTTACACCGAGGTTTGGCCTCCAACACACTCCTCTCAGCTTACTTACTCCCATGCATGCCCTTTGTTTTGCTGAATTCCCTTCTCATACTTTTATATTTAAAAAAAGCTGGTAAAGCACACACACACACACTGTTTCCAGATTATCAGGCGCCATATCTCCCATCAGCCCCGTCTAAAACCCTGAAGTGTGTGCTGTTGTTTTTTTCTTTTAACCCTCAGAGAGAGACTCAACTCATCCGTCGTTTCAGTTTGAGTTGCTTTTAGTCTACTGGACATGTGTGCTTGATTTTTCTCACCAGTCAAGGATCTAGGATCATCTTTGTTTTTTGACCTTTGAGCTGCAGTCTGAGAGATTAACCGGCCCACGAATGGTTCTTCAACCCCTGTCTCTTTCTCCTTCCTCTGTAGTGTAATTTATTTATTGATTGTCAGCACTTTTCAGGACACATTTAAGAGGATCGTGTAATATCAGCTTGGTGAAAATACATATATAAAAAAGTAGTATTTATGAGCTATTTATTGTTGTATTAGACTGTCTGTAGTTACCTAGCCCAAGAATGTTATATTTCAGACCATGCCTGTTTGCCACTTTTAGGCATTTGTGCACAAAATTAGCAAAAAATGAGTTGAAATTCTATCACCAAACTGATGATTAATACATTAAAGATCTAAATAATTCATCTCATTTGTTTAATTTATCTCAGCTGTACATAAATATGAAAAAAGTCTACACATTGTGCTCAAATTGGTCTCCAGTCTTATCTTACAGTGAGGCAAATTAGTGGTTGATCCACTGTTGATTTAGCAAGTTTTCCCACCTACAAAAAATGGAGAGGTCTGTAATTTTTATCCTAGGTACACTTCAACTGTGAGCGACAGAATAAAAAAAAAATCCAGAAAATCACATTGTATGATTTTTAAATAATTAATTGCCATTTTATTGCATGAAATTAGTATTTGGTACAATAGATAAACAGACCTTAATATTTGGTACAGAAACCTTTGTTTGCATTTACAGAGATCAGATGTTTCCTGTAGTTCTTGACCAAGTTTGCACAAATTGCAGCAAGGATTTTGGGCCACTCCTCCATACAGATCTTCTCCAGATCTTTATATATATATACACTCGACAAAAATATAAACGCAACACTTTTGGTTTTGCTCCCATTTTGTATGAGATGAACTCAAAGATCTAAAACTTTTTCCACATACACAATATCACCATTTCCCTCAAATATTGTTCACAAACCAGTCTAAATCTGTGATAGTGAGCACTTCTCCTTTGCTGAGATAATCCATCCCACCTCACAGGTGTGCCATATCAAGATGCTGATTAGACACCATGATTAGTGCACAGGTGTGCCTTAGACTGCCCACAATAAAAGGCCACTCTGAAAGGTGCAGTTTTGTTTTATTGGGGGAGGGGGGGGGGGGATACCAGTCAGTATCTGGTGTGACCATCATTTGCCTCATGCAGTGCAACACATCTCCTTCGCATAGAGTTGATCAGGTTGTCAATTGTGGCCTGTGGAATGTTGGTCCACTCCTCTTCAGTGGCTGTGCGAAGTTGCTGGATATCGGCAGGAACTGGTACACGCTGTCGTATACACCAGTCCAGAGCATCCCAAACATGCTCAATGGGTGACATGTCCGGTGAGTATGCCGGCCATGCAAGAACTGGGACATTTTCAGCTTCCAGAATTGTGTGCAGATCCTGGCAACATGGGGCCGTG